>NC_143187.1:19100700-19405000 GCF_047325235.1 Durio zibethinus
TTGCAATTTTATTTATCCTTTTGTTTTATTATTATTTATCTCTTTGGTTAAATTTATTTATTGAATTTCATTTTTATTTATCTTTTTTTCCATTTCATTATTGCATGAGTTTTTTTTTTTTAAAATAAAAAAGACAAAAAAAATTTTTTAAAAAAAGAGATAAGGGCTTAAGCTAAGATTTTGATAAAATTTTGGTGATAATGCATAGCTTTTTAAGTTAACTTGATATTAAGTTCCTATAAGTTTGAAGTTAACTTGATATTAAATTCCTATATGTTGACTCTATATAAAAGGATGAAGATATACATTAAATCAGCAACGAAATAGAAAGGAATCAATAGAAAAGTTAGAAACAATTGAAAAGAGTAGGTAGTCACAATGAAAAAATTCAGAAAGAAAATATAAAGGTTCTATTAAGTGTTTTAAAGTTGGGATTTATCAGTGTTTTCAAGAATTTTAGAAGGTTAAAAAGGTGATTTTGGGGTTTTTTGAAAATTTTCTAAATTTCTAGAAAATTCTAAAAATTTTAGAATCCGATTAAACTTTCTGGCAAGGTTTGAATTTACTGACATAATTTTCGACAAAAATTCTAGTTTTTGATGAAAAATCCCAGTTTTCATCAAGAAATCCTAGAATCTAATGATCAACCCAGGTTCCGACAGAACTTTCAACAAAACTTTCTAGATTCTGACATCATTTTTAGAATTTAATGAAGTTTCAACCGAAGTTCATCTATTTTTTAAAGAGAGAATAGAAAAAATAGAACAAGAAAAAGAGGGTTAGGGAAATATAACAAAAAAAGAGAACTTGACCTTATATACTAATGGTTAAACAATGCTATTGAGTTTTAATTGCCCTAAAGATCCATGTGTTTTCATTTGGGTTAACCTAATCTGAGTGTCATAACCTACAAATCGGTTCCCAGTTTCCTTACCTCTAGTCGAGTTGAGTCGCCAAGTAGCTGAGCCGCACCTCTGAGAGCCTTCTGTGTCTGCAATTGAGCTAGCGCCTTAACTCTAGCTAAGTCGGTTCTTTATTTTGGAAATTTTTTATTTTTTTATTGTTTGTTTTATGTTATTATTTTATTTATTTATTTTAAAAGTATTCTACATGATTAAATTTTATGAAAAATTAGAGAATAAAATTATAAAATATGAATCTTTAATAAATTTTGGAAATAAATAATAATTATCCAATGATGAAATTTTTAGAAATTACAAATAGTTCATTTCTATAAAATTTTTAGGTGAAAGTTTTTTTTTTTTTAAATTTAACCTAAATGAAAGAGAATTTAGATAAAATTTTCAATAATAATAATTAATATTTATTTTCTTTTTTTAAAAAATAAAACTTACAAGTTTAATAAAAATTTAGGATTGAATTAACAATTACCCAATGATGAAATTTTTAAAAATTTCAAATGATAAATTTCTTAAGAAATCTTTAGGTGAGAAATTTCTCTAAATTTTACCTAAATTGTGAAATAATTTAGATAAAATTTCAATAAAAATAATTAAAAATTAAAAATAAATATTAAAAAATTTTACGAAAATATTTGACAATTGTCTAATAATGAAATTTCAAGAAAAATCACAAATGGTTGAATTTTTACAAGATTCTTAAGTGAAAAGTTTTTTTGGTAAATTCAACCTAAATGATGGAAGAATTTAGGGGAGAATAAAAAATAATTGTTATATTATTTTTTTTTTACAAAGATTAATAAACTAACAAGAGTTTAGATTCTAAATTTAACGCAAATAGTAAAAAATTTAGGAATAAAACTTATAAGAAAATTTTCTACATAGACCAAAGTGATGGAAAATTTAGAAATAAAACTTGTAAAATAAAAAATAAATTTCGAGGATGGAATTCTTAATAATTGCAAATAGATGATTATCTAGGATATTTCTAAGTGAGAAAATATTTCTAATTTTGGCCTAAATGGTGGTAAGATTAGATATATTTTCAATAAAACAAAATTTAACCAAAAAAATGATTAAGTTTTTTCGACGATAAAGCTTCTTAAAAAAAAAAAATGGGATTCTTAAATACTCTTGAGGTAAGGAAGTATTTTTAAGAATTTTACTAGATTGACAAAGAAATCTTAGAAGTTGTTTTCAATATTTAAACATCGAAATACAAGACCATTAGAACCAAGATGATGATTAGGATAATTTAAAATAAAATGGCACCATTCTTTAGATGGACATGTGAGGATGCTATAACCTTCCCCATATATAACGAAACTCCCAAACCCTATTCTAATTAGTCAAGCAAAACCTATTCTTTAAGAACCCTTAGTTAAGGTTGGGACCTTCTTAAAAGGATGACTCATTAGGTGATCAATCACACCTTAATAAAAGATTGGTGACGATTCTTTAAATCTGTGTCTAGCTATAGGTCTACGGATCTATACATTATGACATTTGTCTCCACATAAATAGTTTCCGTTCCAATTTCCATAGGTAATTAGCTAAAACTG
Source organism: Durio zibethinus (assembly GCF_047325235.1). Lineage (NCBI taxonomy): Eukaryota > Viridiplantae > Streptophyta > Magnoliopsida > Malvales > Malvaceae > Durio > Durio zibethinus. The sequence goes on from NC_143187.1 coordinate 19,103,183, forward strand.
AAAAGTAATTCAATTTAAATCTTTTCCCATTAATAATGTTTAGTTGAAAACAATTACTTTATTAGACTAAAAACAATGATAAACATGACCAAATTCTAAGAGCTTCTTAACATATTGCTTGTACATAGAATTCCTTTATCCCCACCCACACAAGGCTTACGTAGCAACAAATAAAATCTATTAATTCTAAAAGTGACAAACATAATGATAAATGTAAAATTACAGTGATACATTTCAAGCCAAACTAACTGAAATAGGAACATAATGATGATAAAGTGGATAAACAATACCTTCATCCTAGTTAAGATCAAGCCAAGCTAAATCTCGAAGCATGCCTTCTTCGATTTTTGTATCGACCTCTCTAAGTCTGTATCTTCGATTCTCAACACAAATTTTCCTCCTTCCATTTTTAAGAAAAACAAAAAAAAAAAAAAAATTCACAAACCATAATAAATCGTGAATATTAGTTAAAACAAAGCAATATATATCACTAGTCCTATTGTACCTATACAATTTAAGAGCATCGAGAGGCAAAAACTAAGTAATATTATATCCAATAAACATTTATATCAAGCAATGAATTAAATAACTAATAAATATAATTTCATTGATTAAATATGACTTATTTAGATGTTCATTTCTACATTTTCTTCTTGAAAATTGATTTGATTGTTACTCTTGCTCTAATTAAGAATTCAAATTAGGAATGCTACCTTCATCAATGAAGAATAAAAGTCACTAATGAGATAATACATCTACTACATTTCTTTACTTAACATAAAAGAAAAAGCGTTAAAAGGAATTACCATTAGATTCCCTTATAAAAAAGTTTTGCTATAACAATTGCTACAATAACAGCCTTATTACTCAACTCAGACGCAATTGTCATGATGTTTAAAATCCTAGTTAAACTAATACAATTTATAACTCATGCTACTATCGTAACAGTTTTATGTCCGCCCGATGAATTTAGAAATGAAATAACAAATAACGGAGTCGTCACTAATCTTTTTTGACTAGGTGCGATTGGTCACCTATTAAAATTCATCCTTTTAATGAAGTTTTAAAATTAATTAAAATTTATTAAAAAGATAATAGTCTGTAAAACAGTCTGAGTTTGAGAGTCGGTTACGTGCGGGAAAGGATTAGCACCCCCACAATGCCCGTTTGAAACGGTACCAATTAACTATGTGTTATCCATTGATTTTGATTAAAACAGTCTTATTTTCGGTGTTTATAAAATAATTTCCTTGATTTTTTCATTTATTGAAAATTGTTTTTTTTAGTTAGTGCTCGAATTTTATTTAAGAAAAATAAATTAAAACCCTTTTATTGAAATAATTCTTAAAATATTCCAGTACATTGGTAACATTAAAAGAACATTTTCTCACCTAAAGATTTCTTAGGCATCATTTCTCGGAATACCTTAGAATCTCATCTTTGGAGGCTCGAATTTACTTTTCATAAAAAACTATGTCATGCATGCAATGCAAAATGTTATCATGTTGATGCACACATTTTATTCTCTTTTTTAGAAATTTTATTAATTTTTTATTTTTAATTTAAATTTTTGAAGAGAAAAAGATTTTTTATTATATTGAAATTTTTTCTAAAAATATTCAAATACACTGGTAATATTTAAAAAAATTCTTCTCACCTAGGGATTTCGTAAAGCATTATTACTCAGAATAATTTTAAAATCTCATCATTGGATAAAATTTCATTTTTCCTTATTTATATCACTTTATTTTAGTTTTTTTATAAATTAGTTAATTTTATTTTACTAGTTTTTATAAAAAGAAAAATTTTATTATATCGAAAATTTTTTATAAATACTCTAATACATTGGTAGTATTTTAAAAAAATCTTCTTACCTTGAGATTTCGTAGATATCATTACTCAAAGTACCTTTGAATCTCATTATCAGATAAAAATTCTTTTTTTCCTTACATTTTTTTATTCATTTATAAGGTTTATTCTAAAATTAACAAAATTATAAAAAAAAACTTTATTATATATTTTATCATATATTTTTATTTATTTCAACAAAAAATTATTCTAACAGATATAAATATTTTAATATGAATGAATATTAATAATAAAATTTATAATAATATATATAAAAAAAATTCAAAAAAAAGTTTTTTACACCTGAACTGGATCGGTCAACAGTTCGGTAAATGCGGGTCTGGGCCAATTCAGCGGCTCGATCCAGTCTACTCTGGTTGGCTTAGGTTCAACGGTTTGGCACTGATCTGAGTCAATTCAACTAGATAGATTGAGAGGCAAAGGGACAACGGGTCATTGGGTTAGGTATGCGGATCCCGGGTCAAGTTGCGGGTCGACGCGTGGATCCTCTGAGGTCGAAATGACATCATTTTGAAGGCCTATATAAAGGTTAAATCAATTATTTTTTTTGTTTTCTTTTTTCTCTTTCTTTTTTTTCCTTTCAAACTCTTTCTTTCTCTCTCTAGCAATCCAGAATCTGGCGACTGCTCCACCACATCGGCAGCCATCAGTGGTCATTGATCGCCATTTGTCAATCATAAAAAAAATCTAAAATCTTTAAGAATCTTCTCTTTACCCCCTAAACATGAATCCGAGATTAGTTTCATAAAAAAAAGCCTTGAACTGTGTAGATCTGACTAGGAATGTTCGGCCAAACTGATTTTTTTGTTTTTGTGATTTTTTTTATTGGCGTTGCGTTTTTTGTTCCAAGGACTGTTTATTTTATTTGGTGTTCGATTCTCTCTTTTTTTTTTCACAAAAGGCTCCTTTTTGGAATCTAGCAGTGCTTTTTTTTATCTGTTTTATTTTTTGTTATTTTTTTATAAGGTTTTTTGTGCTTTTTTCTTTTTTCTTGCAAGTTTTTTGTAGCTCTATTTATAGAGCAAAAGAAAGATAAAAATCTCAGATTTTTTGAGATTTTGATTGCCTATAATTAAGGTGACCACCGGCTGTCAGAACCACTGGTAGCTATAGGCAGCTGTCAGAGTCGATGGCAGTGCGACTGCCGGCGATCGATAGAAAAGTTGCCAAAAAAAGAAAAATAAAAAGAAAAATAAAAATAATAAATTAATAAAATGGTATCTACAGCTGCCTCTCTTTGCCTATTTTTTAGAATCGAAAATAAGGCAAAGACAAACAAATAATCATTTTTTCTGAAAAGAAAAAAAAGCTAGTCTAATCAGAGACTCAATTTTTTATTTGATTTTTTAAAAAAATTAAAAAAAGCTCCTTTTAATAGAGACTCAACGACTTTTGAAAATTCAAAAAGGCTCATCTAAGCAGAGGCTCAACAACTTTTAAAAATATAAAAGGACTCCTCTAAGTAGAGGTTCAACAACTTTAAAAAATTTATCTTAAGAAAAAACTTCTCTAAGCAGTGACTCAACGACTTTAAAGATTCATTTTGAAAAAAAAGCTCCTCTAAATAGAGTCTCTACAACTTAAAAAAAATCATCTTAGGAAAAGCTCCTCTAAGTAGAGGCTCTATAACTTTAAAAAATCATCTTGGAAAAGCTCCTCTAAGTAGAAGCTCAACAACTTTAAAAGTCGTCTTGGAAAAGTTCCTCTAAGCAAAGGCTCAACAACTTTAAAATCATCTTGGAAGAGCTCCTCTAAACAGAGGCTCAACAACTTTAAAAATCTATTTTGAAAAAAACTCCTCTAAACAGAGGCTCCATAACTTTAAAAAAAATCATATTGGGAAAAACTCCTCTAACCAGAGGCTCCATAACCTAAAAAAATAATCTTGGAAAAGCTTATCTAAGTAGAAGCTCAACAACTTTAAAAGTCATATTTAAAAAGCTCCTCTAAGCAGAGGCCCCACAACTTTCAAAATTCATCTTAAAAAAAAGCTCCTCTAAGTGAAGGTTCAATAATTTTAAAAATCTCATCTGTTCTTAAAATTGAGTTTTCATCTTTAAACAAGTAAACTTCTCTCTTTTGAAATTTTTTGTTTGATTATTATCCTAATCCGAATATCAAAATTTTACTTTTTCATTAGGAAATGAAAAGTCTTTGTCTTTATTATAACTGCTCATGGATACATATACTAAGTGCTCTAAATGCAATGCATGTAATGCAATCAAAATTATTCATTGTAGTAAAAAGGTTCTCGACATCTCTTGCTTTTTTTTTGTTTTCTTTTATCATAATTCTCAACAATTGCCATATGACTAATCTATTCTTAACATCTAACCATTGTATTCTTCCTTAACAATACTTTTCTTCTTCAAAAGTCTACAACATCAATGTCTTATCTTGCTTTTCTCATCTTTCTTCATCTGCCTTTATCAATTTTTAAAAGTAATGCTGAGACCTTTCATGTTTGTTTTTTTTTTCATCATTTTAAGTTCAAGACAAAAAAATGCAATCACATATTTCTCTTATTTGTACGGTGAACAAAAATATCAAATGAGAATAAAAGAATGGATAGGCGTTACTTTCAAAGGAAAGATAGCATATTCATTAAACTGATAATAAGTGTATGGCAAAGTGTTTGAGTTAAAATAAAGGTGCCCAAATAATGATCACAAGATAATCATAAACAAAATATTCCCAGATTATTTTTCTAAAACTAAATTAGATGACTTCCTTGATTCTTTAGAGTTCGTCAAACTACACTTGCCCCTGTGTTACGGGATCTTTTCTTGATGATGCTTCTCTTTCACATCTAAGTCACCTTTTCAGATTTTCAGCTTAGATAAGTCATCACTTTTCTTTTTTTTTTTTCATTTTTTTAAGCAAAATATTTTTTTGTCGTATTTGAATTTATTGGAGTAGGTAAATCACCTCCATCCATCTCTGTCAAAATCAATGTCCCACTAGAAAAGGCCTTTTCACCACATACGGGCCCTCCCAATTTGGTGTCTATTTTCTTCGATTGTCATGTTGATTTAGAAGGATCTTTTTCAGCACTAAGTCTCATTCCCTAAAGCGACAAGCACAGATTTTTTTATCATGTACTCTCATCATCCTCTTTTGATATAATTGACCATGACAAAGTGCTGTAAGTCTCTTCTCTTTAATAAGGTTCAATTGCTCATAGGGATTCTGAACCTATCCTGCTTCCTCTAACTCTACCTCCATCAGGACTCTCAGCTAGGGAATTTTCACTTTGACCGATAGCACAACTTTCATTCCATATACCAAAAAGAATAGGTTGGCCTCAGTGGATGTTCGAACTGATGTTTTATAAGCATATAAAGCAAAAGGTAATTTTTCATGCAATTTTTGTAAGTATCAGTCATTTTTTCTAAGATTCTTTTGATATTCTTATTTGCAGCCTCTACTATTCCATTCATTTTTGAACGATACGGTGCAAAATTACGATGATGGATCTTGGACTGAGTGTACACTTCATTCATTATTTTGCTGTTCAAGTTTTTGGTATTATAAAAAATAATCATTTTTGAAAGCCAATATATGCATATTATCTCTTTTTCTATGAACTTACATACCACAGATCGGGTTATACTAGCATACGATGCAGCTTCTACCCATTTTATAAAGTAATCAATCATTACAAAGATGAATCTATGTCCATTCGAAGCTTTTGGAATGATGGGACCAATGGCATCCATGCCCCAATAGAGAATGGCCATAGAAGAGCTAGAACTGCAATGTTGATGGTGGAGCGTGAATCTTGTCAGCATAAATCTTACACTTATGGCATCTCCTAGCATAGTCAATACAATCGCCCTCCATTGTTAACCAATAATACCCAGTTCTCATGATTTGTCTAGCCATCATATGACCATTTGTATGTGCCCCATAGACTCTGTCATGTACATTTTCAATAATCCTCTTTACTTTAGCTGCATTCACACATCTTAAGAGTATTTGATCTCGACCACTTTTGTAGAGGATATCTCCATCCAGGAAGAAACTCATAACCAATTTTTTAATAGTCCTTTTATCATTTCGATCACATGCTTCGGGTATTGCTGCCTTTTAATATATTGCATAATATCATGATACCATAGCCTCTCATCAACTTTTTTTCGACACTTAAGCAATGTGTTGGTACATCATTCACATCCAGCTTGATGGGTTGGATCTTAATATTTGCATTTATTATGATTATTGCAGCTAGAGTACCCAGTGCATCAGTAATTTGGTTTTTTTCTCTGGGCAGATGCTCAAATTGAATTTCTTCAAATTACTTGACCAACTTAGAGATGTATTTATGGTACTGGATCAACTTGAAATCTCTTATCTCCCATTCACTTCATAACTGATCAATGACTAGAGCTGAATCTTCAAACACATCTAACACTTTGATCTTCTTTTCAATTACTGCTTGTAGACCCATAACACAAGCCTCATATTCGACCACATTATTTGTGCAATTGAAAATTAACCTAGCTGTGATTGGATAATAATGTTCATTAGAAGATATTAAAATTACCCCAATACCATGACCCAAAGCATTAGCAGCTCCATCAAAATACATCTTTTAAGACTTTTTAACAGGTTCATTTTTTTTAATGGCCATCACATCTTCATCAGGAAAACCTAGTTTCATTGGCTTATAATATTTAGTTGCACGATCGACAAGAAACTCGACTATTGCACGTCTTTTAATAGCCTTTTGAGTCACATAAATAATATCATATTCTGAAAGCATAACTTATGACTGCGTTATTCTCCCTATCAATGATGATTTTTTAAAGATATACTTAATAAGATCCAACTTTGTTATGAGCTAAGTGGTATGATAAAGCATGTATTATTGGAGCCTTTCGAGCTAATGCACAACACATATTTTCTAATGGTGAATACTTAGACTCGTAATCAGTGAATTTCTTGCTTAAGTAGTAAATTGTTAGTTCTTTCCTATTAGTTTCATCTCTTTGGCCCAGCACATATCCCGTTGAATTTTCATGCAATATTAAGTACAAAATCAAAAGATTTTTTAAGATTGGCGGTACCAACATAGGTGGATTTGACAAGTATTATTTGACCTTATCAAAAGCTTTTTGGCATTCATCATTCCATTCTCCTAGATTTTATTTTTTAAGAAGCTTAAAAATGAGATCACACTTGTAGGTGAGTTGAGAGATGAAACGAGCAATATAGTTCAATCTCCTTAGGAAACCTCGCACTTCTTTTGGGGTATGAAAAAGAGATAAGTTTTGGATGGCTTGTATCTTATCTGGATCCACTTTGATTCCTCTTTCATTGACCATAAAGCCTAATAATTTTTTTATTTAGCACTGAATGTACATTTAGCAGGATTCAACTTCAGTTGGAATTTTTTCAACCTGTCAAACAACTTTTTGAGATTGACTACATGATCCTCTCTTTCATAAGATTTTACGATCATATCATCTATATATACTTTTATTTTTTTATACATCATATCATGAAAAAAGAGTCACCATTACTTTTTGATAAATGGCGCTAGCATTTTTCAACCAAAAAGGCATAACTTTGTAACAAAATATCCCTCACATGGTCACAAATGTGGTTTTCTCCATATCATCTCTAGTCATATTGATATGATTGTAGCCTAAGAAGCCATCCATAAAGGAAAATGTGGAATGCCTAGCACTATTATCTACTATGGTATCGATATGGGGCAAAGAAAAGTTATCCTTGGGACTTGCCCTATTCAGGTCTCGATAATCGACACACATTCTAACTTTTTCATCTTTCTTGAAAACTGGCACTATATTGGCTACCCATTCAGGATATTTTGCCACCTCCAAAAATTCTGCATCAATTACTTTTTCACCTCTTCTTTAATTTTTAACAGTATCTCCGACTTCATGCATCTTAGCTTTTGTTAGATTGACTTGTATTCTGGTTTCAAAGGTAACTTGTGCTCTATAATATTAGTATTGAGTCCTGGTATATCCTGGTAAGATCATGCGAACACATCCACATATTCTTAAAGCAGCTCTCCTATCTTCTGCCTTTTAGCTGGTAAAAAAGATGTACCAACTTTGACCTCTCTTTTATTTTCACTGTGCTCTCAAATTCACTAATTCGATAATTTCCTGGTGAGGTTCAATTAGTTTATCTTCATGTTCTATTAATTTTAACAAATTAAGAGGCGGTGTGTAATTATTCAAATCTTTCTTATTATCAAGTTCATCAACATGAATTAAGTTTTCAAAATCAAATACGAGATTATTATCATGATTATCTTTGTGTTCATTATTTGGGACCCTGCAAAGAGTAGAATGAAGAGAACATTGGCACATAAAAATGAAATGGCAATAAAATGATTAAGACAGAATGAAAAGGGAAATGATATGAACGAGTGAAAGTGAAAACAAATAGAAAAAATACGAATGCATCTTTTAAGCATTTTATTAAAATGACAAACACAAACAAGTCATAAAAGATCTTCTAATGCTCATAAAAAGCAATTAAAGATTTAAAGTTTCACAGTATATTATTTTTTCAAAGTTTTAAAGATAATAAATAGCTCTATAACTTTTCAATTATCTAACTCGAAATCTGGAGGACAAAGGTGCACGAATAGCTCTTCACTTCCACTCTTCTTTTTCTATCATCCACCATTTGAATGGCTAACTTTGAAAATTCTTTCATGAATCCTACACTTAAGGCTCTAGGCAAATTTGGGTAAATATATCCTCCTGAACGAAAAGAATCATAGAGGTATGAAATGATCATAGGTTCTGACTCTGGCTCATATCCCTCAAGATTAGCTATTTTCTTATCTTTTTTCTCATTCACCATTTTCATTCAGTCCCCTCTTGATGGCTTATATCCCAAGCTAAATCTATCTTTTTTTTCATAAATAGTCAATGACTTTATGATTCTTTACAGATTCTTCCCAAGTCTAACTTTAGGTCGTCATCCCATCTTGGTAAGCTATTTGACAACCATTTTAGTTGTTATAGACAAGTGTAGTGAATACAATTTAGATTTCTTAGTCACATATGTTGCATTGGCAATCTAAAAAAATCTATAAGAGCATTCTAGTACTCTATCTGTTGATTTCATATAAGGAGTATTTACCGATTGAATTACCAATAAATCTTCTTCTCTGTCACATATGTTAGCTTTCTTTCGATAATGAATTTGACTTTCTGATGTAATGAAGATAGAACAGCACCCACTATACGGATCTACGACCTACCTAATAAGCAATTATATGAATGAGAGATATCCATAACTTAAAATTTCTCATTGAAAATGCATGGGCTAATCTGTAATGGCATTTCTATGTCTCTTAACACCTTTCTTCAAATTCTGTCAAAGGCTTGCACTATCATATGACTAGGCTTCATATAAGATCCATCAATAAGAAGTTTTGCTAGAGCAGTCATGGATATAACATTGATGGATAAGCCGTTATTAATCAAAACCTTAGCCATTATATGACTTTTACATTTTACCATAATATGAAAAACCTTGGTACTTCCATAACCTTCATAAGGAATTTCTTCATCACTGAAAGAGTTATAATTTGAAATTATCAGATTATCAACAAGCTATTTCACATATTCAGTAGAAATATTGTAAGACAAATATGCTTGATTTAGCACTTTCAGCAAAACATTACGATGTGACTCTAAACTGAACGATAATGATAATAGCGAAATTCTAGCTGTCATCTTATTCAGTTGTTCTACCACACTATACTCTTTATGTTTTATTAGCTTTAAGAATTCACAAGCTTCACTTTCAGAGACTGACTTCTGACATTTTTTATCTGAGACTGCAACAGGATTATTCTAACTTCCTTATTTTTCTTTCACTTTTGCTTTCTCTTTTCTAGCTTTTTCTAAAGCTTTTAGGGTATAACACCTCTCACTTCAAGTCATACCTCCTATGCCCATTATGTTCGTAGTATCTGGGTTGACTACGACATCACAATCATACTTTCATGGTACTTTATATCATTTTGATATGAAAAAAAATCAAGAACTTTAATTGTCACTACTCATCGAGAGATGGGCTTTTCTAATTTTGGTGTCAACTTTTTATCATAATAAATAGTTATGGGTCTATGCACAAACTTATTCTTTGAATCAATGGTAGACACTTTAGCTTTCATCAACTTTTCTCTTTCTTTATAAAACTCTATCTGACCCATATCTATCATTTTTTGTGCTTTTTAATGAAATTGGTCACAATTCTTGATAGAGTACCCCAGAAAACCTTTGTGGTAGTTGCACTTCTTAATTGAATTGACCATTTTGGAGTGATCTTGAAGCTTTATTGATTTTAACATGTCCGCTTTAACTAAGGGTTCAAACACCTTAGCCATTAGAGTTTTAACTTCTTCTATCCCTTTCTTCACATAACTTGCTTACCCATCAATCAAAGCATTTATTGATAGTATAATATGGTTCGATAGAAGGTTTTCATTAACATTTGGAGTTCCTCGTTGGCTGGTTTCAAAATTTAACACCTTTTCATTGAATAATCCTTGTACTTTATGCTTTATGATAGTATAGTTCTTAGTAGAATGGCCTTGGTTTCCATAATGATAATCACAATGTGCATTAGGGTCATACCATTTGGAAAATGATGGTTTCAAAGGCTCAACAATAATAGGGGCTAGTAAATATTTCTTGATAAGTTGAGGGTACAAATCTGTGTATGTCATGGGTATAAGATTAAAAGTGATTTTTTTTGGGTAGTTCTCAGGGCTTTCGGATCACTATTAAGATTAAGTCTCCATTCTAGTCTGGTAAGTGTAGCAGGATGATTGTAAGAATAGGTAGGTGTCCGAAAGGATGGCTGAAACTGAGGTAGATAAGCTAGTTATAATAATAGTTGGTATGGCTGATATGGATGAGGAGTGGACATAATACTATTTATAAGAGGGTAATGGGTTTGGTAAACTAGTGCAGGATAGGGCGTGAAACCTCTGAACTGTTGCTCCATATAGTTCACTACTTGAGCTTCATTCTCTTTCTTTTTGGAAACTTCACCTTTATTTTCTCCACTTATCTCTCCTGCATCGAGCTTACCATTTTTTTATAAAATTTTTAATAATCTCACATGATATCACCGTATTTGTAAAGTTTTTCGTTGCATTGCCTATCAATCTCTCATAGTACGTTACTTTCAGATTGTTCACAAATAAAATAGTTGTCTCTATCTCAGTGAGAAGAAGTTGAACTTGTGCAGCCACATCTCTCCATTTCTATGCATACTCTTTAAAACTTTCTGTTACCTTTTTTTTCATACTTTGTAGAGATAGATGGTCTGGAACTAGATTCGTGACATACCGATATTATGTAAGAAATACCTTAGTAAGCTTTTACCAGGAATGAATACAAATCCTATCTAATTGGACATACCATCTAGCTGCAGATCTCGTAAGGTTATCTTGAAATATATGCATCAATAACTTCTCATCACGAGTATGTGTTGCCATCTTACTACAATACATGTTGATATGGGTCATCGAACATTTTGTGCCATCATATTTTTTAAATTCAAGGACCTTGAATTTAGATGGAATGACCACATCTGGGACCAAACAAAGGTCGACTGCATCCATGAAGTCATAAAAGTTCATTCCCTCTACGGCTTTAAGTCTTTCTTCTAATACTTTCATCTTCTGTTGGGTACTGGTATCTTTTATTTTCTCGAGTGCCTTCATCCCTAACTTTTCTCTCTCATTAGGATCATCTAAGTCAGGGATCAAGATTGGATCGGGTGTTTTTTCCATCATAACGAGATTAACAAAATTTTGGAATTGTCCTAAAGCAGGGGTGGATGTCATTTTTGGATAAAAATTAGGATATCCACTGAAAGTAATAATTTGTACTCTAGTTCTTTGAGAAGGTTGGATTGGTCGTGGCTCAAACATTAGAGGGTAAACAGGATCTACCATATCTAACGATTGCTCTTGAAAGTTAAAATTTTCTTCCATTGCTTTTCTCTTGTTAAGTTTCTTGAGCATATCCATTCTTGTATTGAGATCTCCTCTTAGTTCTTCTTAAGCTTTCTCAGTTCTCTCAAATTGATTGGTCTATTCTTATTCCATGATTCTTGTTTGAGTCTTGGTATTATATGAATAACAAGTAGGTTGGGTCAACATTTTTGGTGGGCAAACTATTCTTAAACCTTTATTACCACAAAATTTTTTTTTTAAAAAGAAAAAATCAGAATGCCATGTGTTAAAAATTTTATTTTTTTCACTTATTTTATGAAAATGATGTACATGATGCATGAATGCAAGTGAGAGATATTTGCTCTTGGATGAATTTCAACACTAAAAATTTTAATTGATTTCATATAACTTTTATTACATGAGATTTACCAGTATATCCATAGAAGCGTTTGACTTATTCAAATGATCCTTTGTCTCGTCTAAAAAGTTCACTAGGCACTATCCGTATTCTCTTATAAGATTGACTTCTCTTCTTAACGCTTCTACCTTTTCAACCATCTCCCATGCTTTTTTTACTACCTTGTAAACTTGATTGGTCATGTGCTATATATATATATTGTTGCCTCCCTAAGCTTTCTGCTTTCCATCTCATGCGAACATCCCTTTCTGAATCACATGTGAAGATTCAATCTTTTGTCTTTTTATGCCATTCATCTATTATTGCTGAAATATGGCTCTTGTGATCTTTCAGTTGCATCTCTAACACTTGAATCACCTGGTCAAGTGATTCTTTTTCATTCGGTACTTCAAAGTGCTTTCTTCTTTTTTTTACAAGCATGGCTTTCAATATTTTCTTTTTTTTTTTACATTCCATCAATCTTACTGAAGTCGTAGTATATAACCCCTTCCAATTCTAGCATTGTTGAGAATTTCTGGTGGCCTCCTCTTGTTTTTCTTAAGCTTTGCCATTTTATTGGTTCATTTCCTCTCGGAGCTCATCCATTTCATGTTTTCGACTAATGTAAAACTTGGTGACTTTTTCGATTTTGAATTAAACTCATAATCTCTTATTTTCTTAGTGTAAATCTTTGAAATCATTGTTGGCCACATCTCGTTCTTTTATGATCTTTTCTATTTTGCTCATTTATATTTTTACTTCATATTTCACCTATCCCACCTTTTCACGAAGTCTTAAATTTTTTCTTCTTATTTCTTTTTTTTCAGCTTCTAATTCTTTCTTGATAAGCTTAACTTCTGATAATTGCATTTTTGTCAAAAGATTAGTTGATTGGGGTGAGCTATCATCAGGAGGGAGTACTATTTCTCTAGGCTGCTTTACTTTTCAAATCTGATAACCATGAGTGACTTTGTCGATAAAAGGTCCTAATATCATTCTTTGTGTTTTCTTCAATGCTTGGATCATTTGCTCTAAGGTTCTCGGTGGATTTTGTTCCCCGTAAACGAATTCTACTTGAACCAAGCCATAAATAGTAGGAACAAACTGCATTACACTAAATTGCCTAAGCACCATCAATAGAGAGTAACTTACAATACCCCATAACCCTAATAGCAGTATCCATGGCTCATTTCTTCCACGATATAATAAAGGCACACGAGGCATCCAAGGACCATCCATTCAATTTCATCCTCAGTAAGCCTTCGCAAGAAACTAACCCATTCTTCTTTAATCTTTAATGTTGGCCATTGGCTTTTGCAAAACTCTTCAATTGGTGCTTTGTTTCGTAGATATGGCTTTGAAAATACATTTTTCTCATACTTGAAATGACTTTTGACGCATACATATAATAGCGATGCACATCCTATAAATCGTCTTTTTTCATTTCATCGACAAAAATTTAATAATTTGATGGTTTCAGCTAGGACTGTTGGAGTGTGATTAATTGCTTGGGTTTCAATTTGCTCAAAAAAGTCTACCACAGTTATCTCAATGTAACCCAAAGTCTTCAGAAAGATTACCATGTCATATAATGCTAAAGCAAACACAGCCATACCTTGATCATTATTTAAATACCCTTGAATAAAGTTTCAGAGAAAGTCCCAACGGATGTCGAGATGTTCACCTTTAGGCTTTGTGATAGAATAAATGGTTTCTACTTTAACCCCCATAAGTTTGGCCAACTTTTTATGATAACCTGATTTCGACTTTCGAGTAAACACTTTTTCTGGACACTGTAGTTCTATTCTAAGCAAAATCGAATACTCTTCAATAGTTGGCACCAAATCTTTATGATTAAAAGTGAAGCATTTATAGGATGGATCCTAAAACTATATAGCTACCCTGACCAACTGTTCATCGATCACTACTGAAATGAGGGATGTAATATGCCCATACTTCTTGCAAAAGCTTTTTTTTTCTTCATTTAACTGACCCCAGATGATGGCTAAGTCTTCTAAATCATTATGTGTGAGATCCAAATGCACCTTTTCAAACAACTCAGACACATAGCCAATAGGCAATCAATCTCCATTCTTTTGTTAAGCTTTTTTCGACCAAACATGTACTTTATTATATGGCTCACATGGGACATTGACTGAGGATGAACAAATCTGTAGTTCTATGGGATCCATGAAAACTTTTTGGGAGAAATATGTCATAGAGAAAATATCTCGATGCAAAACTACATGATATGATTAATGCAAAAAAAGAACAAAACAAAATTAAGTTAGTGTGAGGATGAGGTTTGAGAAAAACAATTTTTTTTTTTTTAGTTTTGAGATTTTTTAGTTTTGTTTTGTATTAGACATAGGTATTTCTTACAAGAAGGTAGACGAGGCTTTACCTAAGGCTGGTTTCCTAGGCTTATTACATGCTGGGTTTGGATTGACATGTATCTTAAGGTTTCCAAATTGTTCCTCACTGTCATCCACATTGGACTAGTAAGGCACTTCGATCTTCACCCATGATAGGCTACGAATAAAAATGGTTCAATTTGAGTGAAAGTATTTCGCTTGCCATTGCGAAGGTTATCACCTCACAAGAGCATAGGTACTCTACTTACTCCTATAAGGGATGGAGCCTGGGTATAGAGCTCATGCATGAGATGTATCATGTTATTATGCGTGCAAATATATCCTAATTTATTGAGAGTAATATATACAAAAAAATAAAGCATAAGAAGTATAGTAAAAGAAACGTGTGTGAATTTTTTCTTTTTGTTTTCGATTTTTTTTTTTTACCTTTTTTATTGAAAATGAAAGATAAAAATCTAAAAAACCAATTAGAACTGTTTAAATTAAAATTTGAGGATAACACGTAGTTAATTTTGGCCTGACTCTCGAAAACAAATGGCTTCCTCAGTGGTTTTATCAAGCTATTGTAACGATTTTATATCCGCTCGATGAATTTGGAAATGAAATAAAAAATAACGAAGTCGCCATCAATCTTTTTTGGCTAGGTGCGATTGGCCACCTATTAAAATTCATCCTTTTAATAAAGTTTTAAAATTAATTAAAATTTATTAAAAAGATAATGGTCTGCGAAATAATCTGGGTCTTGGAGTCGATTACGCATGAGGAAGGATTAGTACTCCCACAATGCTCGTTTGAAATGGTACCAATTAACTATGTGTTATCCATTAATTTTGATAAAAAAAGTCTTATTTTGGGTGTTTATAAAATAATTTCCTTGATTTTTTTTATTTATTGAAAATTATTATTTTTTATTTAGTGCTTGAATTTTATCAAAGAAAAATAAATTAAAACTTTTTTATTGAAATAATTCTTAAAATGTTCCAGTACATTGGTAACATTAAAAGAACATTTTTTCACCTAAAGATTTCTTAGGCATCGCTTCTCGAAATACCTTAGAATCTCATCTTTGGAGGCTCGGATTTACTTTTCGTAAAAAACTATATGTCATGCATGCAATGCAAAATGTTACCATGTTGATGCACACATTTTATTCTCTTTTTTAGAAATTTTATTAATTTTTTATTTTTAATTTAAATTTTTGAAGAAGAAAATGAATTTTTATTATATTATAATTTTTTCTATAAATATTTCAATACACTGGTAATATTTAAAAAACAATCTTTTCACCTAAGGATTTCGTAAAGCATCACCACTCGCAATATTTTTAAAATCCCATCATTGGATAAAATTTTCTTTTTCTTTATTTATATCACTTTATTTTAGTTTTTTTATAAATTAGTTAATTTTATTTTACTAGTTTTTATAAAAAGAAAATTTTTATTATATCAAAATTTTTTTTATAAATACTCCAATACACTAGTAGTATTTAAAAAAAACTTCTCACCTAGAGATTTCGTAAGTATCATTACTCGGAGTACCTTTGAATTTCATCATCGGATAAAAATTTTTTTTCCTTACATTTTTTTAATTAATTTATAAGGTTTATTCTAAGATTAACAAAATTATCAAAAAGAACTTTATTATATATTTTATCATATATTTTTATCTATTTTAACAAAAATTTATTCTAACAGATATAAATATTTTAATATGCATGAATATTAATAATAAAATTTATAATAATATATATAAAAAATTAAAAAAACATTTTTTTTACCTGAACCAGACCGATCAACGGTCTGGTCAATGTGGGTTTAGCGGTTTGATTCGGTTTGATCTAGTTAGTTTGGGTTTAGCGATTCGGGTCCTATTTTGTTCGGTCTAGGTCGGTTCAACTAGACCGATTGAGAGGCAAAGGAAGAACGGGTCATCAACTCGGGTTCGCAGATCCTCTAGGGTCAAAATGGCGTCATTTTGCTACTTTTCTAAATGGCATCGTTTTGAAGGCCTATTTAAAAGCCAAATCAGCTATTTTTTTATTTTTTTCTTTCTTCTCTCTCTTCCTCCAGACTCTCTCATTTTCTCTCTAGCAATCCAAAATTCGACGATTGCTCTGCTGCATCGGTCGTCGTCAGTGGTCATCGACCGTTGTCGATGGTTGTCGCTTGCCTTTTGTCGGTCACTGAAAAAATCCAAAATCTCCAAAAATTTTATTTTCACCCCTTTAAACATGAATTTGAGCTTAGTTTTGCAAAAAAGGGCATTGAACTATGTAGATTTGGCCAGGAAGGTTCAGCCAAACTGATTTTTTTGTTTTTATGGTTTTTTTTACTGGAGCTGCGATTTCTGTTCCATTGACTGTTTGTTTTTTTGGTGTTCGATTCTCTCTTTTTTTTTTGTTTTTTCACATGAAGCTCCTTTTTGGAATCTAACAGTGTTTTTTTTATTTGCTTTGTTTTTTTTTGTAGGGTTTTTTGGGCTTTTTTTTTTCTTGCAAGTGTTTTTACAACTCTATTTAGAAAGCAAAAGGAAAATCAAAATCTTAAAAAATCTGAGATTTTGATTGCCTATGATTAGGGTGGCCACTAGCTGTCAGAACGGCTATCGATGGCTGTTAGAGTAGCTGTCGACTGCAGGAGGTTGTCAAAGCCGCTGGTAGTGCGACTGCTGACGTTCAACAAAAAAGCTACCAAAAGGAGGAAAAAAGAAAAAGAAAAAAAAATTAATTAATTAAATGGTGTTTAACAAGTACAATTTGCTTTCAATTACCACATGTCAATTGAATATATAGTGTATTAAAAGTAAACTACATGCATTGATTAATTTGGCTATGGAATAGTTTACAAATCAATAAGCCCCACTATCTTAGTACTTTTAACATATTATAGTTTTAATTTTTGGTTTCTCATAAAAAATATTAAAAACCATTAATAAGCATGTACACAATCAAAACCAAATAAAAACAAAAATAAGCAAGCATTTATCGTAGTAAAACAATTGGTGCTTTTTGTGCAAATTCTTGAAACAAAATAAAGTAACAGTCAAAGTAAATGCTTTTAAAAAGCAACAATCAAAGTAAGTAAGTTATAGATATAATAGCAAAAAAATAAACAAAAAAGTCAAAAAGATTAGTTAAATCCAAATAAGGAAAATAAATTAGCATGGCTAATTTTTTTTATTGTTTTAATTATTTATTAATTTTTGGTTAGTTTTCAAATTATAAATTTGAAACAAAAATATGGCAAAATATATTTTTTGCAATAATTTTTTCAATAGTTACATGATTGGTGTCACAGGCTAAACTTTCTGTTAATGAAGCAATAGACCGTGTGATACTTGAATGGACGCTTCCATACAAGTCAACCAAGAATAGTTCGATATCTAAATAGGCAACCAATAAGTCACAAATTAATCTTAAGCATACACAACGATATATCGAGGTAAAATGGGAGCTCACTAATACGAGCCCTGACATTTTCATATAAAAAAATATTTTATTAATATCAAGAATAGTATAATAGGTTTTCTCACCATTGTCAGGGCTAGAAGGGTAGCCCAAGACAGTGAGATAAATCAATAATACGTCGACTGCTCACCCTCTTTAAAGAGGTAATGGGATTTAATAGCTATGCTATCAAGAACTATTACAATGTTTGAAATGAGGACACTTTTTTCTAGCACCTGAGATCTACCTTTCCCCTTGGCATTTTTACCCATTCATGGCCCTATACATGGATGGCACATGACAACCTATGCCCAGTTATAACCTTATACAAAGTTGGCTCATGACATCCTCCCCCAGTTATCTTATCGATGCCCTCATCGACTTGTTAGCCTAAAATTCTTTAATCTTCTGTTTGAATGCTCAGAGGTCATGATCTCTCTTCTAATTAGTTTTTTTTTATCCTATGCCCTTTCACTTCACTAAGTATTCATGAACTAATCTTCGAGATACTCTCGATACCCCATCACTTAAAATCTCTTCAACTCAATGTTTTGATGATGGCTTCATGGAAATGACAGCCCTTGTTGATTCATGTGACTTGCATCTATGGGATCTATATGGTAAGATTTTAAGTTACTTACATGGAACACAAGATCCACCTTTATCCATTTTGGCATATCAATTTTGTAAAAGGCATTCCCCACTTTGGAAAAGATCTTCACTGGACCCTCATATTTACGCACCAACCTATGATCATGCTTCTTTAAGAACCTGGTTTGCTCAGGCACTAATATGACAAGAATAAGATTACCAACTTTGAATTGTTGTACACTTTGACCCTTGTTTGCCCACTTTTTCATGCGCTTTAATATCTTCTCTAAGTATGTTTAAGCAATTTCTATAATTTGTTATCATTCTTTGTAAATTAAAGGTACGAGGATTTTTCCCTTGATATGGCTTAAGGGACGTATGCAGTAGTCATGGCAATTGTCTAATATCCATTTTAAACAAACTTTTGTTTGTGGAAGAACACTTGTTGGAATTAAAAAAAAAAGGCTGAGCTACATCCAATAATGAAGGCCAATTCTTCTTATTAGCTTAAACAAAATGTCTTAAGTACTTTTCTAACAACCCATTAAATCATTCAGTTTGGTCATCGGTTTGTGAGTGATAAAAGAGATGTTGAGTTGAGATCCTAAGATCTTGAAAAGTTCCTTCTAGAATGACCCAGTGAATCTTGGATCCCTGTCACTGACAATATTTTGAGGAAGGCTCTAATACTTGATTACATTTAAATATTAGTGGGGCTATATCTTCCGCAGTGTAATACTTTTGGGTGGGAATGAACGTAGCATACTTCGAGAAAAGATCAATTACCACCAAATAGACTCGAGATTGCCAATTTTAGAAAGGGTTGATATGAAGTCAAGGGATACTTTGCCAAGGTCTTGTAGGCACAAGTAGTGGTTCAAGCATGCCTGTTGGTTTTTTTTTTTCAACTTCATCTTGTTGGCAAACGAAGCAACTCTTCATATAATCCATTACATCTTGCCACATATGAAGCCAATAATAGCCTTGTTTCAATAAAGCCAAAGTACATTGCCAACCAAAGTAACCCACCCATGGTGTGTCATGGCATTCCCTTATTAGCATATGTCTCAGACTTTTTGTTTTTGGCATAAACAACTGAGAACCCTTTGTCAATAAGTTCCTATTTTCCTGTCAAAAGTACTTGGACTTCTTTTATTCTACTAGCTTCAAGATGGCACTGGCTTGTGGGACTTTCCTCAGATTATCTTTAATTAGCTTATGGACATCTGTTATGACTTTACTAGCTACCATTGGGGTAATTCTCCTAAAGGTAGCCAACTCTGCTTGTCTATTTAATGCATCTACCACTTGATTGGTTCTTCTAACTGTGTGCTTGAAACAAAATTCAAATTGGGCTAAAAATTCTTGTCATGTAGCTTGCTTAGCCATGAGTCTTTACTGAGTGAGAAAATGACTAACCATCGCATTGTCTATCTTCACGATGAATTGTGAACCCAATAAATAATGCTGCCATGCTCTCAAATAATGGATTACTGCTAGGAGTTCCTTCTCTTGAGCCATATATCTCCTTTTGGCTTCACTCAACTTTCAACTTTCAAATGCTATCAGGTGCCATTCTTGTAAAAGCACTCCCTTAATATTGAAATCAAATGCATCTATTTGAACTTCAAAAGGCTTTTCAATGTCGTGGAGAGCCAAGACATGGTCCTTCATCATAGCTTCCTTTAATCCCTGAAAAACCTTTTAACATTCACTTGTCTATCACCATTTATGCTTTTTTTTCAATATCTCTATAAGGGCCATGATTATACGTGAGTACCCTTCCATAAATTTCCTATAATAATTGGCCAATCCCAAAAATAAGCGTAGTTCACTAACATTTTTTGGCATTACCCACTCTTTAATAGCCCTAACTTTTTTCATATCTATTCAAATATGGCCTTGTTCAACAATGTGGCCTAGAAAATGAATTCATGTCTGAGCAAAGGCACATGTCTCTTTTTTAACATATAGCTAGTGGTCTTGTAGTCTTTAAAACACAAGGCACAAATGCTCTTGGTGCTCTTCCAAGGTAAAACTATACACCACTATGTCGTCTAAAAGAATGATCAAAAGTTTTTCAAGATAGTCATGGAACACCTAATTTATCAAGGTATAACATGTGGCAGAGGCATTAGTGAATCCAAAAGGCATAACAAGATATTCAAATGCACTATATCGCATTACACAAATGGTTTTTGGCTCATTTCCTTAAGCAACTACGACATTATGATAACCAAATCTCAAGTCTAATTTGGAGAAGTACTTGGCCTGGCTCAATTGATCAAATAAATCTGCAATAAGGGGAATAGGATATTTATTTCTTGACTTTGTTTAGGGCCCTATAGTCCACACATAGCCATAAAGTCCCATCATGCTTTTTTTGAAATAGCACAAGCACTTCAAATGGTGCTTTTGATGGTCTAATAAACCTGGCTTGTAAGAGATCATCTAATTGTTTTCTTAATTCAGCCAACTCTGGCAGAGTCATACGATATGGGGCTTTAGCTAGTGGTTTAACTCATGGAAGAAGCTCAATCTCATGGTCCATCAATCTTCAAAGAGGTAGAGCCTTAGACAAATGCTCTGGCATCATATTCATAAACTCTTCCAATATTTTTTGCACCCCATCAGGTACCTATTCCAATTTAATCCCTTCTTTGTAAATTGGCATGGACACATAGAGGGTTTCCATCCTTTTACCCCATTTTTGAATTATAATGCCAAAATCATTTTCTTTCCACTCTTAGGAAGGTGTGTGGCTGGCATAACACATGGGCGTTCCCCTAAGAACAATAAACAACTAGCAGCGAGGATTGGGATTACTTGAGCCAACATCATAAAGTCCAATCCTAAGACAACATCAAAGTCATCCATCAAGGAAACTGTGAAGTTTACATTTCTTTCCTATGGCCTTAACTTGGTCATAACACTCTTAGAGCTTTCCCTGATCATAAAAGCTAGTGAATTAATCGCTTTCATTTGCCTATAGCCTTTTTTAACCTTGAGACTACATTTTTTTCCTTCTTCTGGTGTGATAAAGGTATCAGTTACACCTGTATCTACTATGGCCTTTGTGGTCTTTCCATTGAGTACCAGGTCCATATACATCAGACCTCTCATAGGTTTTTTCTTTATCATGTTTAGTTAGGTACGACGGGCATTAAGGAATCGTATTGAGCCCATCATTATTGGCTCATTTTCAACTTTTTTTATTATTTTGGGCACTTTAAAGGACTCTTGAGACGAGGCTTTCAAAGCATTAAAGGCACCTCTATATAGGCATTTGGCCACTCAATGTGGCCTCTAACATAGGAAGCAAGCTAGCAGTTACTTTAATTTGACATTGGATGTATTGTTTGCATTGGGTTGGGTATTGTCTTGACTAGAAGACCTCTTATCTGATCCCCCACTAAAGGGTTGATCCACTCTGGCCATCTTTTCTCCACTCCCAAAGTTGGAGTTACTGTCACTTGGTGGAAGATTCTTCCATTTTGAAGGACTATCATTATAATCATGAAAAAGTTCAACAGCAGCCATCGCTGTGGCCACATCTTGCACTTTCTTTCTTTGTAATTCTATCTTGGCCTAAGGTTTAAGGCCCTCAAGGAAATAAAACATCTTGTCCTTTTCAAACATGTCTCTAATGTCCAACATCAGGGTAAAAAAGCTTCTCACAAACTCATGCACCATTCTCATTTGCACCAATTCTTGAAGCTTTCTTCAGGCAATATACTCCACTTTCTCAAGGAAGAACTGGTTTTTCAACTTTTGCTTAAGATCCACCAAAGTTTTAATAGGGCATTCATCATTTACAAATTTTGGATGCCACCACAGCTTGGCATCCTCGGTAAGGTAAATTGAAGCCATTATAACCTTATCCTCTTTTGATTTTTTGTGCATAGCTCAAAAGTATTGTTCTATGTCAAATAGGAAGTTCTCAAGTTCTTAAGCATCTCTTGCCACTTCTTAATATCGAGGCTTCAGTACCTTGGCTCTTTTCCTTTTTCCATCAAGCTAGAACTTGACCTAGCCACCACCATTTGTAGCACACTCACTTAGGTCTTGAACTCTTCAAACTCTCTCTGAAGGACATTTAAGGCATCTCTTGTCTCCTTACCCAAGCTAGTAAAGTATCAGATAACTCCCGTTGAGATGTTTTAATCTTTCTCAGTTGATCATGAGTTACCATATGAGCTTTTTGGGCAACCACCATGACCTTAAGCTTTTCAATTCTCTGTTGGTCACTAAATCCATCACTCGTAGCTATTTTATTAATTATTTAACACTTCTCAATCGTACTCTGATACTATGTGTCACGGGTTAAGCTTTCTTTCAATGAAGCAATAGATCATGTAGCACTTGAATGGATGCTTCCACATAAATTAGCCAAGGATAGTTTGATATCTGAATAGGCAACCAACAAGCCACAAGTTAATCTCAAGCATACATAACGATATATCGACGTAAAATAGGAGCTCACCAATGCAACCTTAGCGTTCTCGTATAAAAAAAGATTTTATTAATATTGAGAATAATACAAGTCTTTTTACCATCATTAGGGCCAAAGAGACAGCCCTAAATGAGTGGTCTAGCACGTATCTTAACAGTGAGGCAGTCTAATAATACGTCGACTACTCACTCCCTCTAAAATGCTAATGGGATTTATATAGCTATATTACTAAGAACCATTACAATGTTTGAAATGGGGACACTTTCTCCTAGCACATGAAATCTACCTTCTTCTTTGGCACCTCTATCTGGTTATGACTGTATGCATGGGTGGCACATGATAATCTATACCTGGTCATAGCTCTATACAAGATTGGCTCATTACAATTGGCTTATGCAAAGACTAGGATTCCCAAAATGCTTCTTTCAAAAAAGCAAATCAAACAGATTCCAATTTAAACTACAAATTAAAATCCACTTAAAAATCAATGTTTTATTAGATTTAGAGAGCACTAAAGTCATGGGATTTTAGCTAAATATAGAAAACAAAAACAATATAAAACAACCCAAAATCTATGGAGTTTGGAAAAATAAAGATCAAATTATCATGCATAAATCAGAAAAAAAAAAAGATTATTTTTAAAATAACAAAAAGCACAAGAATCAAAGTGATTAAACGGAAAGATTAAATAAAAATAATTAAAGATTACCTACAAAAGATATGAAGATTTGGTAGTTGCTGATTGAGAGGGCAGGCCCTTTCTCTTTTGCAATTGCAAGTAGATTGGATATTAAAAAAAAAGGAAAGGGAAAAAACCGTAAATAAATATAAAGAGAGCAACCTGCCTTTTACGTCTTTTTTCAAATATGAAGCCTGAAGATCTATAGGCTTGTGAAACTGATTTTTTTCAAAATTACCCATGCAACCTCTATCAGGTCAAAATTGGCAAAAATATCAAGCAATCACCACACCCAAATCATGTCCCACCAAAAATACTCGATCAACGTTAAGCGCGTCGAAAAGGTCCACGACATCTCTCATGATGTGGAAAACAATGTATGAATCCATCAAGAGAAGAGAATCGGTGTCACCAAATCCAGGAAGATCAACAGCCACACAACGATACCCAAAGGATGACAAGAAAAAAAGCTAGTGGCATCAGGAGTCCCAAAGCGCAGCGTGATTTTTAAAAGAAATAAAGAAATTGTGAGTATAAAAAAACGGATGAAACTTCCAAAAAATATTTTTAAATTCAAAATTATTCTTAGATTTCTTTTTTATATTGCTAAGCTGTCTCCTTTAGTACAAAATCAAAATAACTTTTTTATTAAGTTATAAATACGATTGTGAATGTCAACGTCAAAACTGAATAAAATCAAGCCAAATTGATCTGGAAGGTTGGAATATTTTTTTGGACCAAATAATGCAACTAGTAAGGGATAATGAACAGCGCGTGACACCACCCCTCGTCCTTGGCCTGCTAAATTGAATAAATATTGAATCAATTTTATTGAACTATTATTTATATATATATATATATATTAATGATCATTAATAAATAATTAATTCAATAAATTAGAATTATTTTTTTATGAAAAAAATCTTAAATTTGAGTTTTATCGATAATCATTTATTTAGGTCATCTCAAATACATAATTTATAATAATTTTTTTTAAATTATCATATACGATATATTTTATTTTGATTTAAAAGATTAAATAATTTATTTATTTTAAATTTTTTTAAATATATATATATATTAATAGTCACAATATTTTTAAAAGAATAGCTTGATTTAGGAATGTTTTAGTGTTTTTTATTATTTATTTTAATTTTTCTTTTCCTTTTTATTTATTTTATCTAAAATAAGAAAAAGAAAAAAATATTTACTAATTAACAAAAACTTTTTTATTTAAATAATAAAAATCAAGAGAATATAGAAAAACAAATAATAAATATTCAACCGAACGAAAATATATATTATTATAATAGATTGCCGCCTTCTTTTTTTAATTATAAAAAAAAAAAAAAAGGAAAAACATTATTAGCACAGCCCTCATGAGTCATGGCCACCTTATATATAGCCGTTTCAGTATTACGTCAATATGAGATGTGGATGGAGGGTATAAGAATATCTTTTTCTAAAATTTTTTTTTAAAAAAAAAAAATCCACCCATCAAGTAATTTTTTAATTATAATTTTTAGTTTTTAATTACAAATTTTTTAACCCATGTAAGTGGGTGTGTCAAAATCCAGTAATATTAAAATAAAAGACTTAATTAGATATCTAGAATTTAATGCAAATGGTCCATCCCGCCTCCCTTAGAATATGAATTTTTGCAAAGATAGGGTTTGATAGTACTGACAAATTTTCTTTCCTCAATTTTTCTGCCTATGCGTCTTTTGTTAGAAGAAATAAATAAAATAAATAAAAGGCTTAGCATAAACCAAAAAAGCTCTGAAAATACTAGCAAGTAATAAACTCATAACTTTTTTTGTGGTCTTTTTTTTTTTTTTTTGAAAGGTCACAACATTCCCCTAGTGCGGTCCATATATATCTATATTCAAACTATTTTTGACAAATTAATACGGAAGAATTAAATATATTCAATGAAACTAATTAAGTAACATATAAATCAACGTGTCAATATAAAGTTAAAAGTTTTAATTTGACGTGGAATGAAACAAGCTCGGTAATAAGTGACATAATTATTGATTGGCAATATATATACAAAGAATTCAATAATTTGCCAAAAGTCCAATAAATTTATTCAATTTCAATTTTGAACGTATGTATTAAAAACACAATTGAATTCTGTTTGGAAATTTTCTAGGGGCATGTGCTTTCTTAAGCTTTCAGACTTGTGCTGGAGTTGATCCAAAAGACCCTCTAAGCCTCCACTCTCTCTATATATGCCCCATCGAACCAACCGAACAAGTGCGCAAACCAATTATAATATCCTCGAGATTAATTCTTTCAGAGAAAAAAAAAAATGAAAGCTTCAAGCTCTATACTATCCATCATCTTTTCAATATTATTCATTTTTCTATTAAATATTTCATTGGTAACATCAGATTCAGCTCTTCATAACTTTCTTCAATGTCTTCCCAAGCATTCCAACCCTTCTAATCCAATCGCTGATGCCATATACACTCCCAACAATTCCTCCTTTCAATCTGTTTACAAGTTACGAGCAAATAACCTTAGAATATTATCTTCTGCGACCTCAAAACCAGTGGCCATTATAACAGCCCTACATGAATCCCATGCTCAAGCCACTGTCATTTGCGCCAAGAGCCATGGCCTCCAAGTAAGAATTCGAAGTGGCGGTCATGATTATGAGGGCCTGTCATACACATCGGACATCCCATTTGTCATTCTTGATATGTTTAATCTTCGGTCTATACAGATTGATATGACAAGTGAGACTGCGTGGGTTCAGGCAGGGGCGACCACTGGCGAACTCTATTATCGGATTGCAAAGAAAAGCAAAGTCCATGGCTTCCCTTCTGGAGTTTGTACTACTCTTGGCATTGGTGGACACTTCAGTGGAGGTGGCTACGGACCCTTGATGAGAAAATATGGCCTTTCTATCGATAATGTCATTGACGCACAATTGATTGATGCCAATGGTAGAATCCTTAACCGAAAGTCAATGGGAGAAGATGTGTTTTGGGCAATCCGAGGAGGTGGAGGAACTAGTTTCGGAATCATCCTTTCCTGGAAGATCAAGTTGGTTTGTGTTCCTGCTAAGGTGACTGTTTTCAACGTGCAAAGGACTTTGGACCAAGGCGCAACAGATCTTGTTTATCGCTGGCAACAAGTTGCCCCTAAACTGCCTAAAAATCTCTTTCTCAGGCTTCAGCCTCAGCCTATAACCGAAACTGGCAATGGCAACAAAACCATCCAAGTTTCATTCATCGGCCATTTTCTTGGACAAACCGGTAGACTTGTCCAACTGATGAACGCAAACTTCCCTGAACTGGGTTTGCAGCGAAGTGATTGCATAGAAATGAGTTGGGTTGAATCCACCCTTTTCTGGGCTGGCTTCTCCAACGGAACGTCCATTGACATCTTGCTCAATAGAGTGCAAGAGGACAGAGTCTTCTTCAAGACAAAATCTGATTACTACAAAAAAGTGATTCCAAAGGAAGGCTTGGAGACCTTATGGGAAGTGTTGATGGACATAGAGGATATTGGCATCCAACTAAATCCATACGGAGGAAGAATGGAAGAGATTTCAGAGTTCGAAACAGCGTTTGCACATAGAGCTGGAAACCTTTTCAAAGTACAATAGACGGTGCTATGGTCGGAGGCTGATGGAGGCATCGGAGCTGCAGAGAGGTATGTTGAAATGTCAAGAAGATTGTACCGTGTAATGGCTCCATATGCCTCAAGCAAACCAAGGGAGGCGTTCCTCAACTACAGAGATCTTGACATTGGCAGCAATGAAAGCAACAACACAGATTTTGCAGTTGCAAAGGTTTACGGGGCCAAGTATTTCAAGAACAATTTCCTGAGACTGGCACGTGTGAAAACCACGGTAGACCCTGATAATTTCTTCAAAAATGAACAAAGCATTCCGCCATTGCCAATGCCATCTATTTGAGGTGGCTCCCAACCGTTATTTTCTACCACCTACAAAGCTACTTCCAAATTTCTTGTGAACTTAATTTCTCTAGGCAAAGACACGACTTCTTGCCAGTTAATATTGTTGCTTGAAATTAAACCCATCTTGTTACGCTTAATAATATTGTATGTAATAAAGAATGGCTTTGTTTTATAAAATAAAATTGTGGTGAAGGGTCATCTAATTATCTAAAACTAACGTTGAAGGCTTTGGTCCAATATAGGATAAGAAAAATGGCGGATAGTCAAGTCAAGGATGCCAATTCGTAGTTTAAGCTATTTCGTGCTTGAACTAAGTTCCCTCCAAGAAACGATGACCACAACATAATTATCCAATTACAAACTCAAATTTTCATCAATTAATTTCCCTTCAAGAAACGCTGACCACAACATAATTATCCCATTTCAGACTCAAATTTTCATCCATTAATTTGGCTAGGAGAAATGTCCAAACCTCAAATTTCTTATGGATCGAAAACGTGTACGGTCAACATTAATAATCCAGAAGGATATAATTGTTTATTTGATAATTAGCTAACAAAACCCAAGATTAAACGGCCAATTTGTTTTGTTTTCAGTGACAAGCTAAGTAATATAACGTTTGGGTTTGCAATATTAATTGCAAGTATAATTCAACCGTCCAATTAACAAATTGGTGCAACTTTGCTTGGGTTCTCTGTAGGCAGCTAGTTCGGTTTTGCTGATGCATAAACCGTTAGTTTGACCTGAAACAAAGGGTGCTTAAATTTGTAGGCCTAATGAGAGGACCAAGTCATAATTGCGATTAAAGTTGTCCATTTAATCTTAAAGATCCTATTGATAATAAGATTAGGCTTGGGTATTGAATTTTTGGGGTCAACGAATGAAATTTCTCGGGTTTGCCAAAAATATCAATGAATAGGGCTTATTTGAAAAGATAACGTGCTGTGGAGATTAGTTTTTTCATTCTACACCTAAATTTATTACTGCAGCACGGTGGAGATCCATTTCCACATGTAACCCAAATGGATAGTCAGTCCAAAATGATGATTGAAATTTTGCATTGAAGGAGGAATTACAGGAACTGGGTCCACCGACATGAAAGCAATGACGATATCTTTGCCGCCTGTTCTACGTCTTCCTCTTTTAGCTGTTGTCTTCAACATTTGCTCCTCCTGGGCAGCCTTCAACTCCGTCTATGAATCCTTTCTTCAATGCCTAACAAGCCAATCCAACCCATCGGATCATGTCTCCAACATAGTATATGTTAGGGGCATTTTAGGTCATAAAAATATAATTGTCTTTTATTCCAAGAGAGTAACTCAAATTGGACTAGGGATATTTTAATAATTTAATTCGAGTTAACTTATATAAATACCTTAGTCCCGTTAAGTAAAGGGGCCAATTCTTCTTTCAACTCTTTCATTCTCTCTTTTAAGCTTTTTTCCTCAACTCTCTCGTTTTTATGTTTGAGATTATCTCTAAACTCTTTCCCCAAATTTGAACTTAACACAAACAAATAGCACGTCATGTAGGGATTTTTCTCAACTAAGCTCGGAATGGCACCATGAAAAAGTAGAAGAGGTCAAACTTAGCTTGGCCAAAGTGCTCAAGCTTAGCTCCACCAAAGAGCTCAGACTCAGCTAGGTCAAAGAGCTTAGATCCACATATCAACTTCAGAAAAGGTCTTATCTTGACAAAATACATCAGCCTAAGAGCTTGGTCTTAGCTTAACTAAAAAAGCTTGAATCTTCAGAATGCATTTCTAGAGGTCCAATTCGACAAAACAATTCACTCAAAGAGCTTGAATTTAACTCGGCCAAAAGAATTCAAATCTATAAAATGCCTATATAAAGGCCTAATTCAACAAAATAGCTTGGCCTAAGAGTCGAATTTATAAAATAGTTCGGTCAAAGAGCTCAAACTCGACCAAAAGATCTCAGATCTACAAAATGCCTTCATAAAAGCCTAACTTGACAAAATAGCTTAGTCTAATAGCTTGGATTTACAAAATACCTTTATAAAGACTCAATTTGACAAAAGAACTTCGTCAAAAAGCTTGGACTTAGGTCGACCACGTCGACCAAAGAACTCTTCCTAATAAAATGCTTTCATAATGGCTTAGTTTGGTCATCTAGGCCAAAAAGCTCTTTTTGATAAATTGCCCTCATAAAAGCTTAGCTCGATTACTTTAATCAAAAAGCACATCTCGATAGTTGCCTTCGTAAAGGCTTAGCTCAACCATCTTAGCCAAAGAGCTCATCTTGGTAAAATGCCTTCATAAAGGCTTAACTCAACCACTTTGACCAAAAAGCTCATTTCAATAAATTGTCTTCCTAAAAGATTAGCTCAACCACTTCAGTCCAAAAAGCTCTTCTTGATAAAATGCCTTCCTAAAAGCTTAGCTCAGCCAACTCGGCCCAAGAACTCATCTCTGTAAATTGCTTTTGTAAAGGTTTAACTTGACCACCTTGGCCAATGAGCTTATTTCAATAAATTACCTTCACAAAGACTTAAATCAGTCTCATTGGCAAAAGAGCTTATCTTAGTAAATTATCTTCATAAATGCTTAGTTAGGTCACCTCAACCAAAGTGATCAGTTCAACCAAAAGAGCTCAACTCAATCAAAGAGTTCAACTCAATCAAAAAAACTCAGCTCGATCGAATTTTTTTGGCAAAAGATTAGCTAGACCAAAAGCCCTAATGACTAATTCGACCAAAAAAAATTAGTTCAGCCAAAAGAGCTGAAGACAATTAAAAAAGCTAATTTGACCAAATTTCTTAAATAAAGTATTAACTTTATCAAATTTCCTTCATAAAGGGTTAGTTCAGCTAAAAGAGCTTAACTCAGCCAAATTTCATTAATAAAGTATTAGCTTTATCAACTTGGCCAAAAATGCTCAGATGAATCAAAAGAGATTAACTTGGCCAAAACCAATCAGCTCGACCAAAAAAACTCGGCCCAACCAAATTTCATTGATAAATTAGCAATTTCACCATATTTTTTTAGCAAAAGATTAGCTTAGCCAAAAGCTCAGGTCGGCTAAAAAATTTTAGCTTGACTTAATTACTTAACTCAGTAAAAAAGCTCACTATAACAAAAGTTACCATTAAAAAAGCTCACTTTGATAAATTTTTTTTCAATAAAGCTCTATTCAACAAAATTATCTTCACAAGAATTCAAATTCATCAAATTCACCTCAGTAAAAGTTACATCGATACAAATTCACCTCAGTGTAAATCACCTTGACATAGATTTACCTCGGTATAAATTTTCTTAACACAAATGAATTTAGAATCTCATTATAAAATCTATGAAGTGTCACGTTGATTATTAGGTAACTAACTTAGATAACTGAAAGGCTCCCAAATTAGCTGCCTATTAACCTCAACCAAATTTAAATTGTTAGCAAACAAGTCAAACAACTATTGAGACCTCAATAATCATCCACATCAATTGAAACATAAAATGACATCTCATCACATCAATACCTCAATTCACTTATGTCACTAAAAGATTGGATAACAAAATCGACATTCAAAGTCTGAACTTGGATGTATCTTTAAATTTTAATAAATCGACTAAACCCAAAATAGGTTGATCATCCGGCTCAACCTTCGTCTGAATCTTCAAACTATTTTTTTTTTAAGGGGGACATAATGCTAAGGCTATTTTTTGGTTATAAGGGTGTAATTATCCTTTACCTTAAGAAAGTAACTCATAATTGGGATATTTAAGTCATTTAGTTCGAGCTAACTTATATAAATACCCTACTATTTCTAAGTAAGGGGGTCAATTTTTCTTCCAACTCTCTCATTT
The DNA here is from genome assembly GCF_047325235.1 of Durio zibethinus. Lineage (NCBI taxonomy): Eukaryota > Viridiplantae > Streptophyta > Magnoliopsida > Malvales > Malvaceae > Durio > Durio zibethinus. The sequence goes on from NC_143187.1 coordinate 19,134,709, forward strand.
TCTCCCTTGAGCTTTTCTCCTCATCTCTTTCATTCTTAACTATAAACTTATCTCTAAGCTCTTTCCCTAGTCCGAACTTAGCACAAATAATCTACTCTTACACCAGATCTTGCAATTATCATCATTCTTTTAAAATGATCATATGTCTCAATGGCCATTATCTGCTCTAAGAATATTGGCTTTCAACTAAAAATTCGAGGTGGCGACCATGATTTTGAGGGCATATCTTATATATTTGACAAACCATTTTTCATTCTTGACATGTTCAATCTACGTTCAATTCTTGACATGTATGGCAAGTCAATCTACTTGGTTAAAGTTGGTGCCAAGCTTGGAGTCCATGGATTTTCTACAGGGGCTTGTCCTACTATTGGCATTGATGACCACATAAGTAGTGCTGGGTATGGTAACATGGTGAGAAAGTATGGTCTATCTATGGATCATGCAGTGGATACCAAGATAGTTGATGTTAAAACTAAGATTCTTGACAGAAAAGGTATGAGAAATGATGCTTAATGACAGAAAAGGTAAAATGGTTGATGTTGTTTACAAGTGGCAATTTGTTGCACAAACAACAGATAACAATTTGTTCATGAGGATGCTTATGTAGTTAGTTACTTTAAACATGCAAAAGGCTATCATAATTTCGATTTATGCATTATATATAAGGGTTCCAATAATCTTGTCTCTTTATTGGCCAAGGATTTTTTTGAATTAGGTCTAAAAAAGTCAATTGTTTAGAGATGAGTTTGATCGAATCTGCCTTTAAAGGGCTAGTTTTGGCAGTGGAACTTCACCCAATGTGTTACTTGATAGAAACTCTTACTATGTTAATAAGCTTATGAAGAGCATGTCAGATTATCTCCAGACTCCAATAAATAAAAATGAAATGGCATGGCTTAGGAAAAAGACATTGAACTGGGAGAACCTCAATTGGTTTTCAATCCATCTAGAGGGATAATGAATGTAAACAAAGCAATAGAGACCCCACTCCCTCATCAAGCTGGGAATTTGTTTAAGATCTAATACTAGTATTCAGTAAACTAGAAAGATCTAAGAACCTAATAACTACTTGTTTGAACTATAGGACCTTGACATTAGCATAAGCTCCACAATAGTAAAGTTTATAAAGAGAGTTATTTTAATGGCAATTTTGAGATATTGATCGATCTCGATAATTTCTTCAGGAACGAACAAAACATTCCCCCTCTATGAAGCAAGGCATATAATATAATTATTTAGCACTTTTTCATTCATCTCATTGTCTGCCTAACATTCAAATTAAAGTAAAGGTCTTGTATTTAAGATGGCATTAGTTATTTGTTTCCATTTTGGTCCAATGATGGATTAACTCTTATGGGGCATTTGGTTTAGGAGAATCCAAAAATTTTTTCCCAAAATTTTGATTATGTGTATCTGATTCCTATAGTTTGATTCAGGGTTATTCGATTCATGGTAAAAATGTCAAATTCCTAATAGTACCCAAAAGTCTCGGAATCAAAAACTCATATATCCTTATGGTATTTTATGATTTTGGATGAAAAAAATGCTTGAGTTCCCCATTTGACTTAAATATAAAACTACTTCTTTTTATGTTACCCTTTTTAAAAGCAATATCTGGTAATGAAATTAAATTTTTTTAGTCAATTATAGAATTTGTAATGAACAAAACGTGGTAAATGTTCTTTGTGTGGTTTATATTCCATATTTCTATTATTGCATTTCTTTAAAGAAATGCAATAATTGATCTTATTTTTACGTTTATTTGAAAAAAATTCAATAATTGATAAAAATTTTTATTTTAATTTTAAAGTTAGAATAGTGTGTTTTTTAAACGCAGTAATTCTTTTTGTTAATTACTTCATTTATTTGAAAATAAACACAGTAATTGAATAATTTAATTTTTTTCTCGAAAATCGTGTTTCTGATATTATGAATGTTGTAATGCCTAATTACATAATTATCTATTCTGCATTATTTGCTCAATTCAAATGTTTTCTTATTTTATTTGTTTAGATCTTGTTTAGATCATGATTAAAAATATGTTGTATATCAAAAGTGTTATTCATTTTGCTTTTAGCCCCTTCATCCATAAATGTTTTGTAGTTGGATTATATTTTGGTTTTAGATGTATGGTAAATTCTATCTACGATATGCAAAGATTTACTTTCTAGTTATGTTTTTAACGTTAATGAGAATCTTTCTTATAAATAATTATGACTCATTTATCACTAAGAAATAAGATACAATTGGTTACAAATGCTTATTTTGCATTTGAACTAGATGAAAACTTTGTTGCATCTATTACTTATTGTTGTTGTGACATTAATCACGATGAAACTTATAAAACAATGTAGAGTATCTTATGGTAAAACCTTTTATGATAGCTTATATATCTAAGAGTTAAACTTAAATACAATAGTTTTTTAGAGTGATAGATAATGTGTAGATAACACTAGAATAGATAGGAGAGTTTTTGCAAAATTATATCATTTACTTCATATAAAAGGGGGATTACAAACATTTAGACATATGTTAACATAAGAACTGGTTATTAGCTTCCTCAACATCATTACTCATCATACAAACAATAGGGTTATGAAGCATCAAATACTAGACTAGAGAGACAATTAGTAGGTAATTTCATGTTGTGTTAAATTCTGTTTTAAGACTACATACCTTGATGTTTAAAAAACCCAAACTAATATTGAAAATTTTAACTGATAATATATGAAAATGGTTCAAGGGTTGAGTGCTTTAGATGTGACAATATCAAGGTCAATATAGACATAGTTGACAAGCCTAGATACAAGACTAAGAAAAATAAAATTACTACCAATGTCCTAGTTGTTTGCACCTCAGAAATGTAATTTATATATGTTCTATCGAAATATGAAGGTTTTACAGTAGATGTTAGAGTGTTAAGGGATGCCATTACATGCAGGATAGGGTTAAGGATCCCACAAGGTATTAACTTTAATATTTTGGTTATTTTAGCATAGATCACATTTGTTTATGTGTATTAGTGTTATTTCATTGGATTAGGTAATTACTATTTATATGATGCCAAACACATAAATGGGAAAGGTTTTTTTATATCTTATATAGGTCAAAGATACCATTTGAATGATTGAAGGCTAAGACTTCAACCAACAACCCCCCAAGAATACTTTAATATGAAACACTTTTAAGCAAGAAATTGTAGCGAAAGATTTTTTTTTTATATTGAAAGCTAGATAAGTAATTTTGAAAGAAAAGTCATTTTAATCTATAAAGACACAGTGTAGAATCATTTATGCTTGCTAACTTCTCTATAATTTTATTAGGTCTGAGATGGTAATTGACCCTATTGAAGGTGATGTTGCTAAAAAAAGTAGTAGCCAATCATATGGATTTAAACATTAAGATTTGATTACGTATGTTGAGCCAACTGATGTTTAGACTTAGTTTAGAGATAATCTAGCATAAGAAATGTTCACAAATTGGTTACAATCCTAAGGATAAAGATATTATAGAGTTTTATTTATATGTTATCATGTTTTTTTAGTTTAATTGATGTTTGTACAATATGGTTGAGTGTACAATTTGTTTTCTACCTTTGTTAAATACACATTTATGTATTTTTTTCTTGATCAGTGTATAATGTATTTGACAATTGTTTTCAATAATCTTTGTTTTCTTTTCATGACTATTAATTTACTTCATGCCTTTATATAGACATTTTAATCTTCTTTAGTTTTAAATTTTATATTTGATATTGTTGCATGATGCCTAACCATATGATTAGAAAATCAACATGTTTTCATCTCGTACCAATCTTTCTCAATCTATAAGAGGCCCACCAAAAAGAAAACTAGAAAGCTCAGGGGTAGGTAACCATTCATGGACAAAGGCAAAGGATTCACATCTCGTCCAATGCCTACATGCATTGGTAGATGATCCTAGATGATAAGCCAATAATGAAACATTTTATGTTGGATATCTAAGGTATCTTGAAAAGATTCTGAAGCAACTCTTTCTCAATCTTAACTTAAACCCACTCCACACATCAAATCAAGAGTTAAGCTCCTAAAAAGATAATATCATGCTATTTGTGATATAAAAAAAATGGATTTAGGTGAAATGATCGAGATAAATGCATCACTGTTGAGAAACTAGTTTTTGATAAGTGGGTTTGGGTAAGTTGTTAACATAAACTATCACTTAACTTTTTTTTTATGCTTTTCCCATTCATTATATTTTATTAGTATTTACTTTAACTTTTGTGTAGACTCATCCACATGCTAAAAGGGTTAAAGAACAAATTTTTCCTTTTTTTTTGATGATTTTAAAGTGATATTTGGAATCGACAAGCAACAAGTTAGAGAGTTGAAACAGTACCTGATGTCGTTGAAGCAGTGAATCTAATAAGGATGCTTATTTCTCTCCAAAGTTTGATCCCCATCATGAAAAAAATACGAAGAGAGTATAGGACAAAGAAGAAATAGGTTCAATTGCTTCAAATTCCACTAGGACGTTTTCAAGCAAGAAGTATTGTAAGAGTGAAAACGAACCAATTGTTAAATTGGTTAAGCACATAGATAGTCTAGGAGCTTCATATTCTAAAGCAATGGGCAAAATAGAGGGCATTTCAAGTTTTTTCAAGAAAAAGGCCAAGAATAATGATAGAAAAATGTGAATTTTCAATGGAATTATGCAACTCGATGGCTTCTTGACTGATAAAGCTCTCTGCTAGTGAATATATTGAAAGAAAATCATTAAGTAGAGTTCTTCTTTACACTACCACATGTATTTAAAAAGGACTACGTACAAAGACAGTTAAACGTATGTAATGCCTATCACCCATCATTTGACTTTCTTTCTACTGGACACATGTAAAACACAATACATGTTGTCAGCATTCATATTATTGATATATAGTTAATTAGTATAAAGAGGTTTTTTTATTGCAAACAAATTGGCAATTTCTAAGTACATTTCTAAAGTTTGATGTAATAATTAATCTTGTATCTATGACAATTTTGTTATTTGTATTAATAGAACAAAAATTATACTTGTGCGAATGATACAATTTCTACTTGTATAAATTAATAAAAAAAATATCATAATAGTGTTTAATTGAAACAATTATAATGGTATTAAGTGAAAGAATTATGATTTTTATCAATTAAAAACTATATAAACATATGAAGTACAAAGAATTTAGAACTCTTGTATAAATTTGCAATTGAATGTTTGTCTTCAATCCTCAATTAGCAAATATGGATACATAGTCACACCATTCTACTCAAACTTCATCTTGCGTGAAGTGTTCCTTCTTCGCCCACTATTAATAAAAAATAGGGACTCAATGTCAATCAATTTGCATTTAATATATATGTTTAATAGAAACATATTAGTTAGTAGATTGTATTTATGCTAACTTTGTCTAGTGTTCTCATTACATCATACATAACAATCTTATTAGTTAGTAGATTGTATTTATGCTAACTTTGTCCAGTGTTCTCATTACATCATACATAACAATCTCTCTCATTAAACGAAGGACATAATATCCACATTCTACAAGTCTTGGTTGATAAGAAACCTGCAAATGAAATTTGTTCAATAGTCAAAATGATTTTAAACAAATTCAGCATAAAATAATATATTTTACACTTACCAGAAGAGTTACCATTTGAACTTTCTATTTTTATCAACATTACCCAATCCCCTAAAACAAGACAAACAAATTCATAAATATAAATTATAGTAAATACAAAGAAAACATTTTATAAATTTGTTTACTTAAACGTGAATGCAATACCTCTTCATTTTATTGGCAAGCTCGACTTAAGGCTTCAACCTTTCTTGTCCTGAGTCGAATAAGTAAGGAGTCAAAATATTCATATCAATGACAACTAATTGCCAATGACCTTTGCAAATAATATGCACGATATCTAATGTTAAAATGTAATACTTATAACAATTATAAAAGCTAGATGTCATACATAGTCAAGTAATTACTATGATTTTAACTTTTTTCGAAATTATAGGGTGCCAAAAACTATTCAAATCATTTTTGCAATGCTTGACCCATAGCACAAGTATGAACCATAAGAAAGCTAGAACCATGATTGATACAATTTAGATTAACAAATCTATATGTATCAGTCAATTATCTCTTTTTTAACCCTCACTACAATAAAATGAAAGATTAATGGCAGTTTTATAGTAGTGTTTCACTTAAAAATGCTACCAGCTTCCGTGTTTTAATAAAACTTAAAGTGTTTTTTATCAAAACGCCACTAAATATTCAAATAGCAACGTTTGTACTTATAAATGCCACTAAAGACAAAAATTAGTAACGTTTATCGACTAAAATACCTTAAATAATCTCTTCATAAAAATGGATAAAGGATTATTAAAAGTGTTTTTTGTAGACAATACCTTACATAATCCTCTTAGAAAAAATGAAAGCGATTATTGAAGGCATTTCTGTCAAAAAACCTTCAATAATCCCCTATCCATTTTTAGAAAGGATTATTAAATGTATTTTTAGTCAAAAATGCCTTCAATAATCTATTCATAAAAATTTCAAGAGATTATTAAAAGCGTTTCTAGCAAAAAATGCCTTCAATGATCTCCTAAAAACAATAAGAGAAGATTATTAAAGGCATGTTTGCCAAAAAATGCCTTGAATAACCCCATGACAAAAACGCATTTAATAACCCCATTCAATATTTTTAAAGGATTATTCAAGGTATTTTCTGGCAAAAAATGCCTTCAATAATCCTCCCAAAACAATGGGAAGAGATTATTGAAAGTATTTTTGACCAAAAATACCTTAAATACCCCCATTCAATTTTATAAGGGTTTATTCAAAGCGTTTTCTAGACAAAAACGCCTTGAATAATCCTCCCAAAACAATGAAAGGGTAAGTTAGTTATAGATTTATGCCCAGAAAATATTTGGTATATATATGTGATACTATGAACTACATTTTGAAATTTACATTATAAACACTGCAGTATTTCAATAAATTGACCATACATTCGAATTTGAAAATGATAACGTTGCCATATAAATATATTTTTTTAAATATTCATACTCAATATTAGTGTATTAATAAAAGTTGCATCCAATTGATATAAAACAAATATAAGCCAATAATATTAAACTAATACCCCAATCTACAAACTTAAATTATCCATTAAACATGGCATGTTAAAAACATTATAACAAATGAAATGCATATATTTACACCAAACCAACAATCTCGAACCTCAAGGCTTAGCAAATGATAATACAGAGTCACACCATTCTTTATAGATTTCATCAAGTTCATCTATCTTGAAGCTTCCTTTACTCTTCCACTAAAAAAAAATCATAAGTAAATATTAATAAACGAGAACATAATTTAGCTTTTTTTTAGAAGATATAATGATTTTATAAAATTAATACTAACATTGAATGATGTAATCATAAAATCATATAATACTATCTCCCTCATAAAATGAAAGATATAATATCCACATTCAGTATATCGTGGTTGACGATGTACTTGAAAAATAAATTTAGTGGGTTTAGGAAACATGTATCTAAACAAACTCAGCATAAAAGAATAAATTTCACATTTACTGATAATGTCACACAATTTATCTTTCCTTTCTTATCAACTGTAGACAATACCCTAAATTGAAAAGAAAAAATTACTTAATACAAAAATAAAAGTAATTATGAAGAAACAAAAAAATATATAATAATATGTAATACCTCTTTATAAAATTTTTAATATCGAGATTAGGCATCACCGTTGGTTGAGTACAATTAAAATGCCTTCAATAATTTTTTTAAAAAAATGAAAAAGATTATTAAAGGCATTTTTAGTCAAAAAGGCCTTTAATAATCTCATCGTCAAAATATAAGGGGATTATTGAAGGTGTTTTATGCAAAAAAAAAAAAAAATGCCTTTAATAATTTCTTTTAAAAAATTTCAAGGGATTATTGAAGGCGTTTTTTGCAAAAAAAAAAAACACATTCAATAATCCCCTGATAAAAAGTTGAAAGGGATTATTAAATGTATTTTCTATAAAATACGCCTTTAATAATTTTTTAAAAAAATTTTAGGGGATTATTGAAGGCTTTTTTGACAAAAAATTAAAGGGATTATTGAAGGCGTTTCAAGCAGAAAATACCTTCAATAATCCTTTTAAATTTTGACGAAGAGATTATTGAAGGTATTTTTTTATTAAAAACACATTCAATAATCCCTTTCAATTTTTTAAAAGACATTAGTGAAGATGTTTTTTTTATAAAAAAAACGCCTTCAATAATCTCTTTGTCAAAATTTAAGAGGATTGTTGAAGGTGTTTTTTGCTTGAAACACCTTCAATAATCCTCCAAAAAAAATTGAAGAGGATTATTAATTGAAGGCTTTTTTCCTCATTGAAATTGGAATTAAATGCCCCCTAAATCATTTTGTAATTTTAAATAATGTTAAATGTAATTTTTTAAAACTCCCTCCAACTCAAAACATTAAAAGTTAGTGGCATTTGTTTGTTGAAAATGCCTCTATTTGTTAGATTTATGGGTGTTTGTATTACAAATTCCACTAAAACTATCCCCACACTTAGCATATCAAATCTTCAACATTAAGCTTCAGCTTCATTAATCTACTATTTCTCTTTCCATGCCAACTACAATTTACTTTTCATTTCCTTCAACTTTTACTATCTAAGCTTTGTCTTTTGAAACCCCATTTCTACTATTTCTTCATTATTTACTCTAGCTTTTACTTCATTCTACTATTTTTTTAGCTTTTGCAATTTTTGTTATAATTTTTGGTATAAAATTTTTCTCCAAAACCCATCTTCTTCAAATACCCATTTGGAATCCATTATATCAGGTAACTGAGAAAATACTTGATAACAAGGAGTTGAAATTTTATAAATGGGATGCTGACCTTTCCCATCTATTACAAATTGTTAGGGATAAGTTGAATAAAGTTACTAAGGTAACTTCTTATGGTACTTTATACCTATGGTTGAAGAAATTAAGAAATCGCTCAAGTATTATAAGGAGATCCTTCGACTGATATTGTCATAGTATGCATAACTGCTTTGTTGTTTTGATCTTCTATAAGTACTGGTCTTATTATTATTTTTGGTTTAATACATAGTATAATTAGGTATTTGACATGTTCATTTTCATATAATTTATTTATATAATTTTGGTTTGATGATTTAGCAAGTACAAAATAGATAAGAGTTGAATGCAGAAGTCAAGATTAAGTTAAGAGTACTAAGATGGAGTGAAAGTTTTTTTTAATTTTGCATTTAAGAATACAAGTAAAAATAATACGATATTATGTCCATGTTTGAAATGTGCTAATATCAACTGGCAAATGCATGAAATTATTTTGGAACATTTAATTTGTATTGGAATTATCTCGGGATATGTTAATTGGTATTTTCATAGAAAGTCTGTACCATGAAAGTTTTCACTTGGAGTTCTTTCAACATCAAAAGCTCTTCAATATCAACCCTATTAGACAAGATGAATAAAAAGCATGTTGCGAGATACTTTTAACATTCATAACCAATATTTTCATTATCCATTTCCCTAAAATGATGGATTTAATGAGTCAAATATTGAAATGAATGAATTTGGTGAACATGGGATAAATGTAAGTGACCAACAACCTAGTAGAGAAGCATTAAAGTTTTATAGGTTGCTTGAGGATATGTGAAGAACTTTATGAAGGATCTAAGCATTCAAGGTTATCTTTTCTTTTTTTTCTGAAATGCTTATGTGGATGGACGAAAAACTCTTTGACTTTATTATTGGAGTTTATTAAAGAAATATTTTCTTTTACAAAAATCCATGAATCATGTAAGATTCAAAGAAGATGATCAAGGATTGAGGTCTTGGATATGAAAAAATTCATAGTTGTCCCAATGATTGGATGTTATATTAGGGTGATAGAAAAAATCAAGAATCTTGTCATTTGTGTGGTAATTCTCGTTTGGTGGAAAAAAATCCCAATAAAAGGTTGAATAAGGATGATGATGAGGTCAATGTAAAAAAGAAGCATGTAAAGGCTTTATAGTATTTTTCATTAATATCAAGACTCCAACGACTCTTCATGTCTTCTAAAACTATAGGTTCTATAAGGTGACATTATGCCAAATGGACAGATGATAGATCATTAAGGCATTCTACAATTCGTTGGCATAAAAATCATTGTATTCTAGCTTTTCAAACTTTGCTTCTAATCATCAAAATGTTATGTTTGGACTAGTTTCTGATGGATTTAACTCGTTCAAAATGATAAGTACTTCTTATAGTACTTGTTCAATTGTATTGATTTCATATAATTTACCACCATAAATTACCATAAAGCAACAATCATTTATCTTATCTATGATAATTTTCAAGGAAAAAAGTTTGGATAATGATATAGACATCTACTTACAACCTCTTATTAAAGAGTTAAAGCAATTATCGAATGAGTTGAGACCTATGATGCATCGAAAAAAGAAAACTTTAATATGTGTGTTACTTTATTATGGACTATCAATGATTTTTTTGCTTATGCAAATTTATCTGGTTGGAGCACAAAAGGTCGTTATGCTTGTCCATGTTATACTGCATAGACATGTTTGAAGTGGTTACATAACGGTAAGAATTTTAGTTATATGGGACGTCATCGATGGTTAGATGATAATCATCGTTTTAGATTTCAAAAATAATTCTTTGATGGAACTAAAGAGTTGAAGAGATCGCTTTTACAAATTGATAGGTCTAATATCTTGTCAAAGTTAAAAGATATCAATTTCACATATGAAAAAATGCCTCACTCAAGAAAAAGATATCTTTGAAGGTGTCTGGCCTCCTATTACTCAAGTTGGTGATAATGATACTCAAGTTGGTAATCTTGATGTTCAAAGTGATGAAGAGAAAGATGAAGAAGATGACCCCAATGAGTCTGAGTCGTAAAAAAAAGTATATTTTTTTAGTTACCTTATTGAAAATATAATTTATTATGTCATAACCTTGATGTGATGCACATAGAGAAGAAAGTTTACAAAAATTTTATCGGGACAATTCTCAATGTAAAAAAAATATATCAAATGATGACTTAAAGAGTCGGGTTGACCTGGTTAATATGGGGATTCACCCTGACCTTCATCCGAAGTTGCTACCCAATGGAAAATATTGATTGCCTCCTGTCTGTTTTGGGATTTCTAAAGTTGAGAAAGGTGTGTTTTGTAAGATTTTGAAAAATGTGAAAGTTTCAGATGGCTATGCATCAAATATATCAAAATGTATGAATCTGAAAGAGCGAAAACTTTCTTCATTGAAGTCACATGATTATCACATTATAATGCAAGACTTATTTCCCCTTGTTTTACACTCATCAATGTCAAAGTAAGTCACTTTAGTGGTAATTGAATTGAGTAACATATTTAAAGCTCTTTATGGAAACGTTTTGAATGTAGAAGAGTTTGAAAAACTTCAAGATCAAGCTGCAATTATTTTATGCCATTTAGAAAAGATTTTCCCTTTAAACTTATTCACTATTATGATGTATTTGGTTATCCACCTTTCATATGAAACAAAAGTTGGCGGATCGATTTATTATCGATGGATGTATCCTATCAAAAGGTATTATTTGTTAATAGCCTGATTAGGTTATTAGTGTTGATCATATCACTCTAGTTAAAAAGGTATATGAGAAATGTATTATGCCTTAGGTTTTTGGGGAGGTTAAACTCTTATTGTCACAACAAATGTTATCTGGAGGTTCTATTGCTAAAAGATATTTAACAAAAGAGTGTATGACATTTTGTTCTTATTATTTTAAAGATGATGAAACGATATTTAATAAACCATCGAGAAATGTTGGTATGCAACATACTGACATTGCCTACAGTTATCTTTAGGAAAGTTTTGGACAACCAATAGGCAAAGCTGAAATGGTGGAGTTAGATGTTAAATCTTGGGCATAAGCACATTGATATGTTTTTTTCCATCATGACTTAATTGAATCATTTCACATAAGTTTTCTTGCAAGAAAATTATTCATTCCACTAAGCATAGATTATTGTATTTTTCTTATTGTTAATACTTTATCATGATGCTTTATAGTGAGTATAGAAATAATTTCTTAGCTTGTGCACATTATCGTTGATCAAACCCTTGAGAACTTGATAAGCTATTCACCAAAAACTTTCATGACTGGTTAGGAGCAACTGTAAGTAATGCCATACTTTCTATTATGAGAAATGAACATAGAGTGATTAGGGTATAAATAAAATTAATAACATATATATATTTATTCTACCTTTATAGATTAGGAGTTGAAGGCTTGTTAGTGAAAAGGTGAAGTGTCTTTCACAAGGGCCAAACAAGATTATGAAATGATACAAAAGTTTTATCATCAATGGATTTAAATTTCACACTAAATCTCGTAAAAGATTTAGAAGTACACAAAATTCAAGAGTTGTTGTTACTTCATCAACTGCTATCTATGTAAATGCTAGGGACACAAACCCTTTAGAAGGAAATGTTAACTATTATGGCATGATTAATGATATCATTAAGTTGGATTATTATGGCAGGTAAAAAGTTGTCTTATTGCAGTGGGATTGGGCTGATATGAACAGTGCGATGAGTATTAAGAAATATCAGTTTGAATTTATAATTGTGAATTTTTCTTGATTAATTCACATCAAACAACAACTCATCGATGAACCTTATGTTTTTCCTCTCAAGTTAAACAAGTTTTTTATTCTGAAGACCCCAAAGAATTGGGTTGGTTTATTGTTCTTCAAAACACACCTAGAGACTTATTTGATATGGGTTCAGATACCAAAAATGATGGTGAACAAGTAATTGAATGTTTTTCTTTTGCTGACCAAAACTTGGATGAAAATATCTCCAGTACCTCTCCATATTTTTTAATTTGAATGTTTAAAACATGTTAGCCTTGAATTGATCCTTATTTTGAAATGACAAAACATTAATCTAAATAAGCTTGATCAAGATTTTCAAAAAAAATTATTTAGTACATATTCTTAAATTTTATATTTTGGTAATAAATAAATAATATGATTTTCAAAGTTTAAACAAACCTTTCATGGTTTCATATTTCTCAAACCAAATCTATCTTTAAAGATTATTTATTTGAGCTTAAATGAAAGTCCAATTGTTGTTTTTAAAGTGAATTTAATTATGTTGGGCTTAATACAATTTTGATAATATTAGTTTTGAAAAATAGATTAACTTAAGAAAGTTGTTTTACAAGAACAAAGTTTTCCAACATTGAACTTGTTTTATTTTTTTTGTATTAATTCACAAAGTTTAATATTTGAATTTTATATGGTTGGAAAGATCTTTGAGTCTACTTTTTAATGGATCAAACAAAATCAAAATCCAATTTTTTTATGAAAAGATTTTGAATTTTTACTAGACACTCTATAGTTGTCTAAAATCTGTATAAAGAGTAATTTTGAAAATTCACTATAATTTTTACATAGTGAATTAGGTGATGACGTTATATGGATAGAAAGCTCTTTAACTCTAGTTTCTAAATCTTCAAACGGTTTCTTATTTGGATTTGTGTAACTCAAATTATGATCAAATTAGTAAGTAGAGTACAAAACGGGAAACTACCACTCAGCATGGACAGGATTGATCCCCTCTAGAAGAGATCGATTGATTTTTTATACAGAAAGCTCTTTGGGTCAAAAACATGAAGAAGGGATCGATCACCCTATGTAAGGGATCAATCATCCTCTTAACCAATCAATCCCCTATATAAAGGGATCAATCAGGTCATGCCTTTTCAAGCTGAGAATTGCATCCAAAACTTGAACCAATCGATCCCCTCACTTAAGGGATCGATTGTTTAGGCTTTCTCGAAGGTAAATTGGTTCCAAAACATGAACCAATCGATCCCTTCAAGCAAGAGATCGACGGGTCTAGGCAAAGTCACTTTAATGGTTACCTTTTCATGCTTCCAACGACTATTTTAACCTCTTAAACACTTCTAACGGCCATTTCCTCAATTTCTCTATAAATTGGGCACTCCAACACACCAAGAAGGTTGATGAATTAAGAGAGCAAGATCCAACAAACCATATTTTCATTCTTTCAAAAAAATCAAGAGTTTTTAGAGCTTCAAAGTCCATATCTTTGTATTTATTGCATCCAAATTATATTTGTTGTTCATTCATCATTTTCTTGTACTTAAACTTAGCAAACACTTAGCCTTAGAGAGGTTATTCCATTGTTTGCAAAATTACCTTTGATATCCAAGGGTGGAAGAGAACAATAGGTAAGGTATTTTCTTGATATTGTAAGGGTAGAGATTGTTATCTAAGCCTTGAGAAAAAGATAGAGATTTGGTATAAGATAGGTTTATATCTTGTAAGAATTTTTCTTCAATTAGTGGATTGAAGCCTTGGTGTGGAAAACCAAGAGAGAGGATGTAGATGCCTTGTGGAAAAGGACCAAACCTCTATAAATCATTGTGTTTGATTTATTTATGCCTATCTTCTTACAATTTATTGTTGTTTACATTTGATTTTAGGTTCATTAATTGTTATTGTTTGCATTATATTTTCATCAAAAGTGCTTATTGTTTTAATTTCTATTCAATTATATTGAAATCATTTATTTAGAAAGAATTTGGAGAAATCCAATTCACCCCCTATTGGATCACCATCTCACCTATAAAGATAACAATTGGTATCAAAGCTTTGGTCTTTTTTTTATAGGTGTAACCACCTTGAGTAAAGATTCTATGGCTCAACTTAGGTTTCAAGATGGTGAGGAAGTCTTCAAAGCTCTTATGTTTAATAAATTTGCATTTTGTAAATGGAGAAAGATGATGAAGATGTTCATAATGGCCCAAGATTTTGGAGCATGAAATGTGATGGAAAAAGGGCTTAATACTCCTTCCAAAAATACAAAATATATGAAGTAAATAATAGATGATGCAAAGGCCAAATGCATTCTCTATGAAGTTTTAGATGATTACAACTTCAGCTTGGTCTCAAAATGCTTAACCTCAAATGAGATATGGAGAAAGTTGGATGAGCTATATGAAAGATAAATTTCCAACCAACATCTATCATGTCTCATGGCTATTAAGGAACCAAAGGTAACCTCTTACTCTTGTGATTCAAACTCTTATACTTTTGATAAGTTACTAGATACTTACAATGATTTAGTAATTGAGTTTGAAAATATGCATTTGAAACATAAGAAAATGATTTCAAAATTGAATATTGAAAATGATCTTTTGATGAATGCAAAAAATATTTTAGAAAAAAAAATGAAAAGTTGAAAATAAATTTAAAAACCTCTCAAAGTAGGAATGAATTTTTAGAAAAAGAAATTCGATGCTTTGATTAATGAAAAACAAGAGTTTTTAGATAAGAGTTTAAGTGCTAAAATGATTTAATGCAATTTTTATAATTTTCATGGTCATACTATACATACTTATCCTATTAGAAGAAAAGTTCTATTTAGAATTAAGCAAGTATGGGTTCCTAAAGGAATAAAAGACTTGGTCTCAAACTCTAAAGGACCCAAAGCAATTTGGGTACTAAAAATCAAATGAGATTGTCTCTTGTAGGTGTGCTAGAGTAAGGAGCTACAATGTGAGATTGAAGATTGAATACTCTAGACACACAATGGAGATGGGTAACCTCTAAACTTTTATTTGAAGAGAATTTGAATTTTGTTACCTATTCTTGATGAAATTTGAATGCTTGATTGATTATGCAAAATTTGGTTGACATTGATTACAAGACATAGGATGCATAATCTAGAAAAAAATGTGAGCTTAAATTGAATATGCATTTATTTTGCTCTTAAATATGTTTAAGATGCTCGCTTAAATTATTTATGGTGTTAAATTGCTTAAGAATAATTTTGTTGATGAATTTTTTATTAATGCTTGGATCTTATGAAGTCTTTAAACTTGATTGTGTTACACATAATTGTTTTAACTCTTGATTTGTGATTTTAGAAATTTGTAATCACCTTGTGCTTAAATCATATATATTGATGTTTGATTGTTCATCTATTAATTTCTTATGAAATGGTCCTGAAATATGCTTTAATTATTTATCCTTATTAATTCATCATTTATTTTTTCTCTTGTGTTAATGAATTGATGAACTTTATGTGCTTAAAATATATATATATTGACTCTTTGTTCATCTATGTTTTTGGTCAAGATATGTACTCATATGATGATTAATTCAATTTGACTTTAATCCTTATAGTTTAAATGCTTGAATTGTTTATATCTTGATTGTGAAAGATATTTTACGAAATATGCTTATTTTTATACTTAAATGTTTATTAATTTTGTGAAATATTTTTTATTTTTGTGCTCAATTGATATATCTCTTGATTTGTGATTTTGAATATGATGAACTACTTGCTTGTAAATTATATGTGTTATTGGTTCATCTATTATTCTTATCAACTGTATGCTTATGTGATAAATATTATTTATTTTTACTTGACATACTTACAACATGTCTTCAGTGAGTTATTTTCTTATGATGTTTATTTTAGCCTAAGTCATTGTTGTTTATGGCCTATAATTTGTATAGACATATTTAAGCTTTCATGCTAAAATTTTCTTGAATATGTTTTTGATGATAAATATGTTTTTGATGATAAATATGCCTTCTTTAAGTTTTTAGTTTTCATATGGCCTAAAATTTATTTTGACATATCCCTTGGTGATTTATTGAATATATATATATGAATATTTAATATGTCTATTTTGTATTCATGAATGATCTAAAAGGCTTGATTTTTGCACATTACATGAGAACTTTTGCTTTAGTGCCATTCTTATGCTATTTGATGTTTATATTGATATATGGCCTCTAGCTTAAGTATATGTCTCCCTTGCAATTGGCAACTTGTGCTTAGTAAATAAATTTTCTTTTACCTATAATGACATAGAATATGGAATTATTTTCTAATAATTGGTATAGTTTTTATCAATTAATTTTCTTAGTGCTTCTAATGAAAATCTTTTGTCAAGAAGTTCTTCTAAGTCTATGCTAGGAGAACTTGAAATGAGCATGAATGAGCCTACACTTTTGAAATTTCAAGCGGAACAAGCAAAGCAAGTTATCTTCATCAATCAAGCCCAAGTACATCAAAAACTAGCTCAAATGATGTGGAATGGAGGATCCAAAGCCTCACTCAACTATAATAAGCATAACAAAATAGCTTGACAAGGATGGAGATAATTTTGTTGAATCTATGCTATGTGCCTATGATTTATAATGTTTAATGCATGATTTCATAAATGCTTGCTTTAATTGTGTGTAAAAATGAGATATTGTGCTAAAACATATGAACACATTGCACAAATTAATCACCAAGCCACTTGGTAGATATTGTTCTAATATATTTGAAAGCTTGCATTGATTAACTCACCTTCATTGATATTCATGCCTAGTTGTTGATTGCTTTGATTACTAGTTTTTATTACATGAATATCCGTTTGAAACTTTAGACATGGATATGAGTTGAATATATTGATTTTTTTATCTTTAAATTGATTTGACTCATAAATTATGAATTATCAATTTGAAATTTATATACATGTTCATTGATAGAGATCATTGAGATGGCATGTACCAAATTATGCCTAAATTTTGACATTTTTTTTAATTAGGTATATTATTTATGCATTTTGCATATGCTTGTATGATTTTGATTGAAATATATGATTGAATACTTGCATAGGTTTGAGTTAAGTAGTTTGCTATGCATTGAAATAATTTGAAATATATTTGAATAATTATACTTTTATTATTTCCTTACCATAGCTTATGTGTTCATCATGTTTGGAAAATGCTTGAATAATCTTTGTTATGACATGATGATAATTGAACCTTATTGCTCATTAGTATTCATGCTTTTTTAAATCCATATGAGTTTTTGGGTTCTTGTTTGGATAGGATAGCTTATAAAAGATTACTATTATCACTTATGAATGCATGGAATGAATCTCTCATATGCTTGAAGTATGTGTGATTTATGAAAGTTGTTGAATAAAATTGGTAACAATTGGTATCAAAATTGCTAAAAAAAATTTTTTTAACTTTCATAGACACTTGTTTATGTGCCTATCCTTGATATAGCTTATACCTTTCATGCAAAATTGTGTGTGCCTTAAATTGATTAATCTTTATTTTCAAAAGGAGGAGAAATCTTAGAATATTTGCTTGATTTGTTTTGTGATCACAATTGATATGTTTTATCATAACATATCTTTAACAATTGGTATCCATAACAATTGGTATAAGCTTGTATGCATGTGCTTAAATTTATGCTTAATTGCTATTGATGCTTTAAGTTCTAAGCACATCTTATGATAACATGATTTATGAGTAGATTACATATCATTCATTATCATTTGCTCATAAATTTCATGTAGTAAAATTGATGACTTGTGCTAAAATGCTAAAATTAGATACACTTATGCTTTTGTGCTTGAATACATGTATGTGAACTTCATTGTGCATATTACACTTGATTACATGCATTCAAAATACTCTTGATAATATTGGTATCAAGCATTTTATCTTATGCCTTGAATTGATCTTTCTTTTTTTTGAAATGACAAAAAGGGAGGGAAAGTTTAGAGATATTTCTTCTTATATGCTTATAGCAATTGATATAGAAGCCTAAACATTTGGTATAAAAAGCATAAACAAAATAGAGGAGAAATATTTTATGAATATATTTGTTAATGATGCCTCTTTGTGTTTATTTACTCATTAATATGCTCATGTCTTTTTGCTATGACAAAAAATGGGAGAAATATCATATAGACAAATTTGCTTGTGCTTGACATGCATATGTTTTATTGTGCTTATTTGATATATTTGACTAACATATGTTTGTTGAGTTGTGTTAGATTAAAATGCATAAATTGAGAGGGAGTTTTTCCAAGCATTGCTTAAGGAGGAGTTTTTCAAAATGTTTTTTAAAATCATAAATGTTTCAAGGAAAGTTTTTCATCAAACAAATTTATCTTTAAGTTTTGTCATATCAAAAAGGGGGAGATTGTTAGCCTTGAATTGATCCTTATTTTTAAATGACAAAACATTAAGCTAAATAAACTTGATCAAGATTTTAAAAAAGATTTATTTAGTACATGTTCTTAAATTTTATATTTTGGTACTAAATAAATAATATGATTTTCAAAGTTTAAATAAACATTTCTTGGTTTCATATTTCTCAAACCAAATTTATCTTTAAAGATTATTTATTTGAGCTTAAATAAAAGTCCAATTGTTGTTTTTAAAGTGAATTTATTTATTTTAGGCTTAATACAATTTTGATAATATTGGTTTTGAAATAGATTAACTTAAGAAAGTTGTTTTACAATAACAAAGTTTTCCAACAGTGAATTTGTTTTATTTTTTTGTATTAATTCACAAAGTTTTAATATTTTGATTTTATATGGTTGGAAAGCTCTTTAAGTCTACTTTTCCAATTGATCAAACAAAATCCAAATCCAAATTTTTTATGAAAAGATTTTGAATTTTTACTAGACACGCTGCAATTGTTAAGGGTAATTTTGAAAATTCATTATAATTCGTACACAATGAATTAGGTGATGAACTTTATATGGATAGAAAGCCCTTTAAGTCTAATTTCTAAATCTTCAAACAATTTGTGATTTGGATTTATGTAACTCAAGTTATGATCAAATTAGTAAGTATAGTGCAAAATGAGAAACTACCACCCAGCATGGACAGGATCGATCCCCTCTAGAAGGGATCGATTGATTTTTTATACAGAAAGCTCTTTGGGCTAAAAGCATGAAGAAAGGATCGATCACCCTATGTAGGGGATCAATCACCCCCTTAACCAATCGATCCCCTATATAAAGGGATCGATCGGGTCATGGTTTTTCAAGTCGAGAATTGCATCCAAAACTTGAACCAATCGATCCCCTCAAGCAAGGGATTGATCGGGTCTGGGCAAAGTCACTCCAACAGCTACATTTTCATGCTTCCAATGGCTATTTTCATCTCTCAAACACTTCCAATGGCCATTTCCTTAATTTCTCTATAAATTGAGCACTCCAACACACCAAGAAGGTTAATGAATTAAGAGAGCAAGATCCAACAAGCCATATTTTCATTCTCTCAAAAAAATCAAAAGTTTTTAGAGCTTCAAAATCCATATCTTTGTATTTATTGTATCCAAATTATATTTGTTATTCATTCATCATTTTCTTGTACTTAAACTTAGCAAATACTTAGCCTTAGAGAGGTTGTTCATTGTTTGTAAAATTACCTTTGATACACAAAGGTGAAAGAGAACAAGAAGTAAGGTATCCTCTTAATATTGTAAGGGTAGAGGTTGCTATCTAAGCCTTGAGAAAAAGATAAATATTTAGAGCAAGATAGGTTTGTATCTTGTAAGGATTTTTTTTCAATTAGTGGATTGAAGCCTTGGTGTGGATAACCAACAGAGAGGATGTAGGTCCTTGTGGAGAAAGCCTAACCTCTATAAATCATTGTGTTTGATTTCTCTATCCCTATCTTCTTGTAATTTATTGTTGTTTACATTTGATTTTAGGTTCATTAATTGTTATTGTTTGCATTATACTTTCATCAAAAGTGCTTATTGTTTTAATTTCTATTCAATTATATTGAAATTATTTGTTTGGGAAGAATTTGAAGAAATCCAATTCACACCCCCATTTGGATCACCATCTCACCTATAAAGCTAGCAAAACATAATATAATAAATACTTGTATGTAATTTATGTCGCATTCGCTTTTATTTCAGTTATTGTATTGTAAGTCATATATTATCTTTTAATTTAATTAAATTGAAATGTTTTTTATATATCGTTGGTTATGATTACTTAACTTCTTAATATCTTTTTATATGTTCTTTGCATATATTTTTAATATATTCGATTTTATGATGCAGCTAAGCTACAATGCGGAGGAGTAGATTGAAAGGAATACATATTAGAGATATTAGTTCAAAATCATCTGCGGCATCAGTTGATCTTGGCTACGAATTGAATCCTTTAGAGGGGAATGTATTTACTATCATTCCAACTTAGTTACTTATAACCCTTCGATTGATATTGGATCAACAATACGGGAGGTGTAGGTTTAGATAGTATCCCGTCAATTGATTTTGCTTTTAATTTGAATATAGGTATCATAAATCCCATATTTAGATTTTGATTATAATGATTAAAGTATTGGTAATTTACAAATTGATTTTTTTTGTTTACAATTGATAACAATGGTTAATGAAGGACTAGAGGCCGAACAGCTTTGAAGGAATTATTTGCACTACCTCCGAAAGAACTTATTGTAGTGTTTGCAAACTTTGATAGGTAACCAATTGGTGAAGAGTCTTGACTGTTGGCTGGATTTCTAGGCATGATTGCTCATAATGGAATGAAATTGCCTATTCATTATGAAACATGGCATGAAGTTCCAGCTGAAGTTAAGGCCAATGCTTTAAACTTTATTGAGGTATTAGTGTAATTAATTACATATAAAAAAATTAATTATTTTGAATTTTGCTTATTGATTAAAACTTTTCTTTTTGTATTATTACAGTCAAGATTTGTACTTGAAATACCAACTTCATTTATACTTAAGTTATTGGGAAAGAAATGGAAAGACTATAAGCATAATTTGAAGAAAAAGTATTTTAATTGAAATACTAATGTAAAGGCCATAATGGAAAATGTACCCCTTAATGTGATTAGGTGGCAATATGAATAATTAGTTAGATTTTGGTTCTCAATAAAAGAAGAGATACTAATTTATAACTTTTAATATTGTTTTAATAATAAAAGAGCTTTATGAATTAATTTGGTAATATTTGTATTTCTATCATATATGCAATTATTTTTTATGACAGGAAAGAGAACAAATTGGGATTGGTAGCAGAAAGTAACATAAATATAGCCACACATGTGGATCAAAAAGTTTTGCAAGAAAGCAAAAAGAAATAGTAAGTTTATGATATTAAACTTATCCGAATGAATGAACTTGGTTTTCGTTATTGATATATGTGTCGTAATTTATAATTTATGTCTGTTTACAACCTTTTTGTGCCGTTACAAGGTAATAATGCAAATTTATAGTTATTATTTTGTTTTAATAGTTTTGATAGTTTCAATACATGATATTAAACTTATCCAAATTATTGAACTTAGTTTTCACAATTGATATGTATGAAAAAGTTATTGTTTACATCTATTTAGGACATTTTGTGCCGTTATTAGCTAAAAATACATATTTGAATAAATTGCTCTATTTTAACAATTTGCATAGCTCCTATACATGATATTAAACTTGTCCAAATGATTGAACTTAGTTTTCACAGTTGATTATGTGTGAAAAAAGTTATCATTTACATCTGTTTAAAATTTTTTATGCTGTTAAGAGCCAAACATGCAAATTTGTTGTTATTGTTCTATTTAAAGAGTTTGCATAGCTTTAATACATGATATTAAACTTGTAAGAATAATTGAACTTTGTTTCTATAATTGATATGTGTGAAAAAGCTAACGTTTACGTCTGTTTAGGATATTTTATGCCGTTAAAAGGCAAAATAAAAATTTGATATTATTGTTCTGTTTTAATAGTTTGGATAGCTTCAATACATGATATTAAACTTGTCTGAATGATTGAACTTGGTTTCTTTAATTGATATGTGTGAAAAAGTTATCATTTATGTCTATTTAGGACTATTTTTATCGTTAAAAGGCAAAAATACAAATTTGCTATTATTAATCTATTTTAACAGTTTGGATAGCTTCAATACATGATATTAAACTTTTTCAAATGATTGAACTTATTTTTCATGATTGATATGTGTGAAAGGCCAAAATGTTTTTATTGTTTACGTTTGTTTAAGACAATGATGCTGTTAAAGTGCAAAAATATAATTTTATACTTATATTTCTATTTTAACAATTTAGATAGATTAAATACATGATATTAAACTTATTCAAATGTTTTAACTTAATTGACAAGCTTGATATGCATGAATTAATTACGGTTGATATGTATTTAACAATAACATATATTTTTGTATAGGAGATTGAGATGGGTGAAAAAATTAGACATGTAAAACTTTTTCGATTAACCCACACAAAAAAAGACGAATCTTACCTGAATGTCAAAACATAATAAATTGTGGTAATTTGGTACATATGTTTTATACATAAAATAAATATTTACTATTTTAAACATATTATAAATTAATCATTAAACTTGATAGTTTTATCTGATTAATTTACAAGAGAAAGCAAAAAAGAAAATGGCTACTGAGATTGAAGTAGCATCTAATGATTCTGTCAACATACAATGCTGATACAAACATAAAATAGCCTTTTATGATATTAATGCTGATACAACATAAACTATCAACATTATTCTGTCAACATAAAATAAAGTGACATTTTATGATACAAACATCTTTAAATTAACAGTATTTTTCTAATACAAACACCACTAAATTAATGGAGATTGTGCTTACAAACACCGCTACATTAGTAGCATTTCGTATAAAACATTGCTATTTTTTCCAATGCAGGTATAGCCAACGCTCTTAGTGGGGTTTTTGGCAAACACCATAAATATTTTAATGGCATTTATAAACACCACTAAACCTTAAAAAAATACCACTAAAGACTTAAATCCTTGTAGTGCCTCTGTGTATGAAGTTGCATTATGCAAATCAATAACACTATCATAACGTTATACACAATATAAGAAAATATATTCATATTATATATTTAAATCAATATATAAGCTAATCTCATATACATAACAATTTCAACAACTGATATCTTATTCATCTCACAAAATGCATTAATATCTAGCTATCTTATGAATGTAGTCAAGGGATAATCAAACAATCCATGCTCAACCTCCAATAATGTCGTTAACAAACTGACCCCAAGCCGTATTGGGTTGCGTTGCTACCAACATTGCCTTCAATGCAACAATTAATTGCTATTGTTCATTAAGTCATTGCTCTTGCTTATCAAATCATTGCTATTATTGCTTTATTATGGCTTCATATTCAGCATTCTTCGTTGTGCATAGTTTAGGTTAGTCTTTGAAATACTATTTTGTAAAAACAAAAATCCCAACCCCCTGAACACAACCAGGTTCGTCCTTTGAACCTAAAGCTAAAGACAAAGGATCTTCACCATAACCGGTTTGAAACTCACTGAATCCATATCTTGTAGCAAAGTCCTCCTGAAACACAACATGTAAACGTAACTACATATAATATTTATTCATGCATAAAAGCCTATTCAACATACATGATATAAAAACAAAATAAACTTACAATCCTCTTAACCATTTGTTCAATTGCTTCATTCCCATACGTTTCATCTTTTTTAATATGTCTTTTTTTTCCAAACACTCCATTTTGGTATTTTGGTGCCTAAGCTAAATGTTTCTGAAACCATACAAAAATATAAGTTTCTAATCTTCATTAAATGAAGTTTATAACCTTAAACCATGAGTATAATAAATGCATTTAAATACTTTCAATTCATGCTTTACATTTACATAACCTTTTTTCGATGTTCGATGGTGATACACTTTTTAGGCCTATATTTTCTTGTGGACTTTTTCTATTTTTTGCAAAAAACAAAATTAATAACATATTAACAACATCTTAGCTTCAATAATATATTATAAAAACAAAAGAAAATTGTTATGCATACATTGAATTCAGCTAATAGACGATCTCAAACAAACTGCAACCAATCTTTTTCACTAATAACATTTGAATGTCTTTGGAGGATGAGCTAACATTCAGCATTGTTAGCAAACGGTAAAATAAATTTGGTTGTCAATTTGCTTTTAAAATCTTTGAATTTTAACCCAGCAAATTTCAACACAAGCTTCTTATACTTAAATGAGATGTCAAATAGTTCCTATAAAAAGATTAAATTAAAATATGTCAACACTATAATTGCATTCCATAAACAATGAACAATAAAGATGAATTAGTTTGAATTTGATTGTTATAACTTACCACAACCAAATCTCATATATTGTCCTTCTTATCATCTGAAACTTTCCTTCAACTAAGGTTGTTAATGGATATTATTTGCTGGACAACACATCCCTTGTGGCTAGCCATCTTTGCCCTTCCACTTAACACAAGCTACCCATCTTTATTAAAATCAACATGAATTTTTTTCATAATTGCTTCAAGCACTTTTAACACATCCCCTAAATTTTCTCTTTTTCAAAGGGGATGTGTCAATTGAGACTTCTTCTTCATGTTTGGTAGACTGAGATATGTATTCTTCTAAAACCATAATACCAACAAACTTGTATGAATTTATTTATGGAATGAGATTTGCATAAAGTAATAGCAAGCAAAATACTAGGCGAATTCATTATAATACATAAGCCATAAGCAAATTCATTTCCATCCAAGCAAATACACATAAATCCACACAATTTAAAATTATAAACAAATCATACACAATTTAAATTTATATACAGATTATACACGGTTTAAAACCCATTTTTAAAATAACCCTTACAATTAAGGTTGTAGCCCTAAATCAAGTCAACCTTGTTTGTTAACTCCAACAAGCAATGGCAAATTCTGAATTAGGCATGAAAATGAAGGTAAGGATAAATAACATCAACTAAATTGAGTAACAATAACAAGTTAAATCTTATATCTCATAACTTGAAATCAATTAAAGAATAGGATAATGCAAAGAATATTACAATAGAATGATGGCCAAACATAGTGAAATCATGATAAGAGACCGAAATATAAAGGTAACATGACAAATAAAATCCAATAATAGGCATTATGATTATAGATCAATAAGAATGATTATACACTAATTAATGGAATAAGGAAGATGAATTAGTCTTGTACTCTACTAACAAGTACAATCATAACAAGCTTTGTATTTGATACTATTTGAATTGCAATTTACACTTCCAATAATCAAGATATATAATTTGAAGTACCATCTATTGAATTCAAAATGTATTATGAGTACATTTGTTTTTGAAGTATTTTTCCAAAAGTATTTCAGTAAGAAATGTGAGCTAGAACAAATTATCTTGAAAAAGATAACTTTAGTCATCATCTCTTACGTTCATATAGCATTTTCAAGTACTAATAACTTATTGATTTAGGATTGTCTACACAGATTAAGGATTAGGGTTGACATTTACTCATCTAAAAAGATGGTCAATAAAGATGTAATATGCATACCAACTTGTCAAGTTCAACAAACAACCCCTAAATTGCATTTACTGAAACAAGAATGTTTAAAATTATCCAACCACGAAGAGAAAAAGAAAAAGAAAGTGACTTACCAAAGTTAGGCTCGAAGACTGTGGTGACGGTTTAGGCTTGACGGTGACTATGAAGACCTAACGATGAAGGTGTTCAAACGATGGATTAGGTTTTTTAGTTTCGGCATTGCGTTTGTTGGTTGAGGGTTAAACTGTTATAAATATAATGGTTAAAATCGAATAGGATTTATGATTTTAAAAATATCAATTACTACATTGCTTTGAAATAAACGTAGTAATTGAGTTAAGTAATTTTTTAAACAAATCAATCATTACGTATATTTTACAATACAATAAACGTAATAATAATTCCTCATTTTTTTAATATGTTAAATGATCAATTGTTGCATTTTTAAAGAAAAACACAGTAATTGAGTCAAGTTATTTTTTGAAATAACCAATTATGACATTTATTTATTCATTACATAATAATTGATCATTGTAATATTTTTAACAAGTACAATTACTGCATTTATTTAAAAATTTAACGCAATAATTATTTATTCTTATTTTTTAAAAAATCAATTATTACATTTTTTATGCAAATGTAATAATTATACAGTTTAAATTTTCAAAAAAATATCAAATATTGCATTTCTTTGAAGATAAATGTAATAATTGATTACTATTTTATTTTTTTTATAATTGACGGCATGAATATTACATTATTTGTCAATTAGTTTTTTAACAAAATATTGTGTTTGTTATGTTGTTAAGGATATTATGGTAAAAATACATGATTTAATAAACTCATATTCCCTTCAACCAAACACAAGAATCTGAAAACGAAATATCATGAAAATCACGATTTCTTCTAAGAATCACAAATTTCGGATATCATAGTTTTTCTCGAAATCTAACATTCAGCGAATTTACTTCTTTAGAGTTTAGATCAATATATAAAACAACAACCAGCTCTGACTCTATTGCAAATTGTTAGTTCCAAGATCCTTTTCGATTGCATTTGGAAGTAAATGCACCCTCAATGTGGTGCAATTACTTTCAATTTTTGTGTCAAAGGGAAGGTTATATATATTTAGATGCAATTCATTAATATTTTCATATAATACCAATAAAGTGATTTAAGATTAATAGTAATTTATAATATTTTATCAAATATGGTAGTCTAAGATTATTAATGATCAAATTATCTTGGTAATCTTATTACTTTGATAATTAGATCATTACGATAATTTTAAAAAATGATTCCGAACATTACCTAAAAGAAAAGGGACTTTTAAATTAAACCTAGCTTTAGGTCTAAAAGACTAAAACCAACACGTTTTGACTTTAAATATTTTTATGTAAATAATACATGTCTTTAATCTTTTAAATAATTATGTTTTATTTGGTTTTTAGTTCTTTATTTACTTTTGAGTTCACGTTTTATACATGTAAATAATACGTTTTATTTGGTTTTTACTTTAGGAAGTATGTTAAAAGAAGCGAAATATAAATGTTTTATTTGGCTTTTAATTCTTTATTTATTATTTTATTTATTCATTTTTTAATATTTTTATATAAAAAAATAATGATTTAATATGATTTGTATCAAAAAAAATAAAATATAAAATATAAAGTGTGAGACAAATAAAGTTGGTTTCGTAATTAATATTTTATTGAATATAAAGTGTGAGACAAATATAGTTGATTGTGTAATTATTGAATTAATAAAAACTGTTATCTTAATTTTCTATTATTTTTTACTTACTAAGTTTCTTAGCTTTTGACCTTATCTAAAATTAATCAGCATAATTAGGTAATTCGAACATAGGGAGCAACAGGTTAAAGAAAACAACTAAAATTTATATAGGGAAAAAGAATAAATAGAATTAATTACAAGGTCATGCAGAACAGAAACAGCAAATCTCAGATAGATCAACGACACAAAACATATATCAAGCTCGTCGTTTACTCAGACGCCAAGAATTAGGCTCATGATATCTATCATAAAGAGGCTCAATACGTTCTTGACGCTTGCGCTTGCTCATTTTTGTGGGATCAGCCACTTTGAAAAATCTAGGCGCCAGTTCAACCAGCCATTTGGGATCTATCACTGTTACCTCTCGCATGTACTCCTTTGTAGTCATTACCAGCTCATGGTAAATCACCCAGTCAGGTTGTCTCTGGAAAAGGGCACTACTTGGGTGAATATAAACAGGCTGGTTCTCCACCAGAGTTCTATATCCCTCCTGTGGGTCCTTCCTAGCTGCATGAAAAAAGAACCCTCCTGTGATAGCTTTCCTGATCTTTGTAAAGTTCTTTCCTGCGCTGACTACATCCAATTTGTACCTGAAAAAGCACTAGCTTTCAGGTTAGAACCTAAAATTAAAAAAATAAAAAAATAAAAAATAAAAAATAAAAAAAAACCTTTTAACAACACTCGTACTAGTGAACTCAACAGACTCTTAACAGATTAATGAATTGAGAGAGAGTCTGGCTGGTTTATGCTAATGTAGAACACGTGAAGATTATTACTAATAAGGGTCTCGCAGGATAACACAAAAGCAAAAAAGTAAGTTCAGAGAATCAGAGACATCCACGATCCCTAGTACAGCACCTAGGCTAAAAGTAACATCTCAAACAATATTATTCTGTAGGTTTCGACTTGTAAAGCAACTGCATTTAGTGCTTATCATTGTGGTAATAATAATCATGTCAAACATTAATAAAGATGTTCTA
This sequence comes from Durio zibethinus, assembly GCF_047325235.1. Classification (NCBI taxonomy): domain Eukaryota; kingdom Viridiplantae; phylum Streptophyta; class Magnoliopsida; order Malvales; family Malvaceae; genus Durio; species Durio zibethinus. The sequence continues at coordinate 19,163,781 of NC_143187.1, forward strand.
CTAGTTATGACTAAAAATGTAACTGCAAATACATCCTAAATTAAAAATGCCAGAAAGTTGCCTATCAGAGGACAGTTAAAACCATAAAATCATAAATGCATAAACATGAAGAAAAATATTGAGACCAGGGACACTTTGCAAAAACAAGATATTCTAAAACCAAAAACTAGAATAACATACTTATCCATGACGCTGAGAAGCTGTTTCCTGACATCCTGTGCCTTTCTCAAGGACTGAGACTGAACAAAATTTTCAAAACACCAAGGCCCCGAAAAATTCTTAGCTTTCCAAGCCTCATATACAGCAAGTAGAGTCAAATGGTCTCCCTCGGGCTGAAAAAACTTGGCTCTCTTCTGATCAGCTTGAGCTTGCTTTTCCCTAGGCCTGTAGAAGATGTTACCTGTTTGGATCATTGCAATAATTGTCAATATCTCATCACTACACCCAAGGTCCACACTGGCAAGCAGCATCTTCGATAGTGGTGGATCAAGAGGAAATTCTGCCATTTTCCTACCCAATTTAGTTAAAAGTCCCTCCTCATCTAGAGCTCCTAGACTGTACAATTGCTCCATGGCAGAAATGAGAGCTTGGGGCGCAGGTGGATCCATAAAATCAAAAGAGAGGAGATCATTTATGCCCATGGCCTTCATTGTTAGTGTTGTCATGCCAAGATTAATCCTTTGGATTTCTGGAATTGAAGTAGGAGACATTTCATTTCGATATGCACTCTCAGTGTACAAGCGGTAGCATTTTCCAGGTCCAGTACGTCCAGCACGCCCAGCTCGTTGCTTGGCTGATGCTTGTGAAATTGGTGTTATGACCAGGGAATCAAGCCCTTGCTTTGGATTATAGACATTTTGTTTTGCAAAACCAGGATCAACCACATAGAATATTCCATCTATGGTTAAAGAAGCCTCAGCAATATTGGTGGCCACCACCACCTTCCTTTTCCCTGGAGGGGCAGGATCAAAAATCCTAGACTGCATTTCACTAGGAAGGGCACTATAAACAGGTAAAATAATCAACTCAGGAACATTTTTACCTAGCCCTTTCATCCTCTCATAAAGAGATTGGCATGCAAAATCAATTTCCTCCTGACCAGTCAAGAAGAGGAGAATGTCACCTTCGGGTTCAGTCAAGTGTATCTGTAGTACTGTTATCAGAGCAGCATCTAGGTAGTCACTTTCAGGCTGTTTTGTATAGAGTATCTCCACAGGAAACGTTCTCCCAGGAATTGTGAAAATATTACAGTTGAAGAAATACCCTGAAAACTTCTCCGCATCCAGTGTAGCAGATGTAACAATCAATCGAAGATCAGGTCTCCGTTTCACAAGCTGCTTCAGTAACCCAAAGAGGACATCAGTGTGAATTGTACGCTCATGAGCTTCATCAAGCATAATGACCGAGTATTGAGAAAGATTCTCATCAATCAGAATCTCCGTAAGAAGAATACCATCAGTCATGTACTTTATGACAGTATCTGGTCCAGTACAATTTTCAAAACGAACAAAATAGCCAACTTCCTCTCCTAAACGACAACCAAACTCCTCAGCTACCCTCTTTGCCACAGACTTTGCAGCCACCCTACGAGGTTGAGTACATCCAATCTTACCCCTTGTAGTGTACCCAGCCTCAGCAAGGTACTGGGTAACCTGCGTAGTCTTACCTGAGCCAGTCTCACCAATGACCACCAGAACCTGATTATCATGCACAGCCTGAATCAGTTCCTTTTTCAGTTTATAAATGGGCAGGCTCTGCCTCTGCTCTTGGATGGAAAGTTTAGACCTCTGCCCAAAGGTCAAAGCTTTTCCAAAAGCATCCTTCTTCCATTCAGGCATATCATATGCTGACAATCCAACACCTCTAAGTTCCTGCGCGAGATGCCTCTCACCAGTCTCAGGCATTGGGTCTTCCCAAGGACGATTAAGATCCTTTGGAATTGAATCAAGCATTGTCCTCTGCTGCTGCTCCCGTACTTCTCTCCGTTCCTTAATAAGTGCAGACTGGAGAGCAGCAGCACGACTCAAGGACCCTTCTGGATTCTTAAATATCTTTACCGGTGATATATCTACAGAGTACCTAGTCTGCCCTTGCAAAAAGGCAGGTTCATCCTCATTCATCTCAATCTCAAGCTCTTCCTCAGCACCCTCTTCTTGATAAAGCATTCCATCTCCGTCCTCATCATACATGGGATACTCATCTACTCTCAGAACACCAGAAGCAATCAACTGTTTGGCTTCCCATCTCTCTGGTGAACTCATTCTCTTCAACGGCCTACGTGATGGGACAGCATCCTCATCCTCTACAATCCTAATCCCTGAAAGACCGGTTCTCATCACAGGCCCCTCTTTCCCCCCTGAAGGATTAGTCCTAAAAGCATCATCATCCGAAATTTTCTTCAAAGGAAGCAAATCCTTACCAGTATTCTGATCAACATCTCTCATAGACAAACTCAACTTCTGACCTGAAACTGAAATTACCTTCACATAAACATCCTGATCCCGTTTCACAACATCTTTAGCATTCGCAATCCTCCCACTAGCCATCTGGGAAACATGAACCAAACCCTCCTTTCCCCTTAAATCATTCAACTGCACAAAACAACCTGAATCCATCACTCTGGAAACTCTCCCCTTGTATACCTTATACAATTCAGGCTCATTATCCCTATACCCCCCATTACTCCTCTCCCCATCTTCATCACCTTCCACATTGTCCCGGCCCCTGTTCCTGCCCCTACTCCTATAATCCCTGTTATCCTCATCACCATCTCTATTATTATCTCCCCTACTTCTTCCCCGGCTACCATAATCCCTGCTATCATCACCATCCTCTTTATATCTATCTCTATGCCTTCTCCTATCTCTATTTCCATCTCTATCTCTCTCTCTATCCCTATCCCTCCTATCTCTGTCTCTGCCTCTGCCTCTGCCTCTGTCTCTGTCTCTGTCTCTGTCTCTGTATCTATCTCGGTCTCTATCTTCTTTTTGTCGGTCTCGCATCTCCATCTCAATTTCCTTCTCTAGCTCTTTCGCTCTATCTTTATCATCTGCAATCGCTAAAGCTTTAAATTTAGCCTTCTTACCATCACCAGCGTTTTCCTTATTGGATTCCTTCTGGGCCTTGGGCTTTGGAGGCAGAATCGCGTGGATAATAGTAAGAAGTGTGCGGACGAAATAATCGGGTAACTCGGCGCCGTTTTCTTTTAGCTTGGCGTCAAATTCATCAACGGTCTCAGAGTGGCGGCCCATGTCGGTGATGAATTCGGCCAAAACCTTGTCGGAAAACCCTACATGGCTCTCGAGTTCGGAGCTGACTTTGGAGACGAGAGAGAGGTATTCAAGTTTCTTGAGTGCGTCATCTTGGGCAGGAGATGAAGTCATTGTTGTTTGGAGAGTGTGAAGTAATGGAGGTTTCTAAAGGATTTGGTTGGTTAGGCTTTTAGGACACCAAGTTTGGAAAAGGAAAAATCGAAAAAAAAAAAAAAAAAGACACAGAAAATAGAGGGAGAAAGGGCTCTTAGGGTTTCGATTTTGGGAGATTTTAGGGGTTCCTAAGTGAGGATTTAATGGAAGAAGGTGTTTGTTGGTGGTTTGATCGACTGCAGAAGGCCGGAAAACGCGGCGGAAGAAATCTGTAAGCAGTGATTGGATTCACCTTCGGGAACAAACGGCGGCTTCAACGGTGGCCAGATGTGGAATAGGGTTCGTGTTAGAGAGAGCTAGAGGAGTTGGGATCTCCAAATTAGGTTTATATCGCAGGCACCTAAATGATGCCGTTTAAAGTGGAAAAGATCCAAAAAAAAATTAAAAACGCAAAGGTAGAAGGCAGAACCGAGTCGGTCTGATTCACAACCGACCCGGCCCATATTTTCTTCTTCATTTCTAGGCCTTTGGACTTCTGTTTTGGGCTAAAACCCAGAGACCCATGAGGTATAATTTTCCTTTTTAGCTATTTCTATTTAATGCAGGTTTGTTTATTTTTATTACATGTCAAAAATTAATTAAAAAATATGCTTTGAGGTAAAAATATATATTTCTGAAAATCTTAATCAATTCATGTGTGAATAAGGAGTCGTTGATCAAAAGATATTATTTTTAAATGAAATGTGAAATTTTTGTGATTATTAAAGAAAGATCTTTAAAAATGAATTTTAGAAAAAAATGAAATTATCATTTTCTTCTAAATTTGTCCAAGTAAAAAAGGGTTTGTGGGATCTTTCCAAAAGTATTAGGAGATTTTAAAAAATTTTACAAAAAGATTTTTAATAATTAATTAAAACTTTTTTTAAATTAATATATACTTACAATAATTAGAGATGAGTATGTTAATTCCTTTACAGTTTTTTTTCTGAAGCAATCAATTTGTCCATTAGTTGCCATTTGTCTTTGACTGAAGCCATTCGAAACTTAAAATTAGTCTATTTTCCAAGCAAAACCACAAAGGATAACAATGTTTCATAATCGTCGACGTTTTTGACACCCAGCAACAATGAATCTCTAAAACATCTTCTTCTCCTTTGCCCCTAATAATAATAAAAAAAAAAAAAAAAAAACCAAAATTCAGAGCTAAAAAATTGTGAAAATGTTAACGATCAAAAGCCTTGACTTTGGCTTCGCCTTAAAGCCATTGAAGAGATTGAATCATCCTTCTGCTTCTCCAATGGCACTATATTTGTCGTCGTCTTGCAGTTCAGACCGCCTTCTTTTAGAGTTTCTCTTACTGCTCTTAAAGGTTTAGCCATTGATTTTCGATCTCTCAATAGATTGATTTCTTCAACCAATCCATAGTCGATTTCTCAGCTTCCGATATTACTCATAATTTTCTTTTAATTCAATTTCTTTTTTTTTTTGTTGCAGGTTCTTTTTCTTTCATTGACTTTATTTTAAGCCATTAGGATGCCAATTCTGAGGTTTTTCATGTTTACATGTTAAGTATATTAAGAGCAAATTCTTCCAAATCTAAAAGCAAGCTAAATTTTCTGTCCGATGTTCATAAACAAAATCTTACTACTTTAAGAGCAAATTTCATATTTTGTTTTCCCCATCAAAATCTACTTAATATGTTTTGATTTTTGCAATTTTCTTTTTTACTATGATTATTATTGCTAATTTGAATATTTTAATCATAAAAATGCTTCTAATAATTTTGTTTTAATAATATTTTGTTTGTTGCTTTAAACATATTTAAGTATTTGAATAAATGTTAATGTGGAGTATTGTATAAGAACTTATTTTCCTTGTCTTAACAATACTTTTTTCATGTTTTTTTCGTAAAAAATTAATTTTGATGGAGCTCTCGATAGTGAAACAAAACCGAAGGAATTGGCATTGTTGCATAAAATAAAGAGGGTAAAATTATGGAAGCTTTCACGTGCTATATGAAAGGGGTCAGAGATCCTTTTTTAGTTGTATCCAGAATAATAATTTAAATATACAAAAAATTTATTTGGAATTGATTAGATATTACTTAATAGATAAAATAACAATTTTAAAAGAAAAGAGATTCTTAATAGACAAGTTTGATTTACAGAAGAAGAATTCTAAAAAAAAAATCGATTTTTAATAGATAAATTTATATACTTATAAATAAATAGAGTCTCTATAGGATTAGGTATGAGAAAAAGATATAAAAAAATTATAAAATTTTACAAGATAGACATCTTATAAGACTACTAGAAATTTACGTCTAATAGGTGTATATGTTTGTATATTTGTATATATGTGAGTGGATTAGAAGAGATTGAGAAGATCCACATAGATATGATGCATGAGTGTACATGGGTATGTATATGTTTGGGTTGAAATACTCCATAAGATCAGAAGAGATTAAGCTGGTTTATGGGTATTAATTATGAGTGCTTGATTTGATTGTATATTTGTAATTCTCTATAACTAGTGGATCTTTTTTCTTATCTGTAGACGTAAGTAGGTTAAACCAAACCATGTTAAATTATTATCACTTGTGTGATTGATTGTTTGATTTAACTTTCATTGGTGTGACTAGATTAGGGCCTTTTGGCCTACCAAATAATATCAGAGTTATCGTAATCTCCAACAAATGGTATTAGAGCTATAGTAATCCCTAACAAGTTGTATCAGAATATGGTTCGAGCAATAGAAAGAGACAAGCCTAAAGAAACTCAATTCAAGAGAAAAATTTGAGTTCATATTTTAAGGATTAAGGATCGATTTACATAAAACATGAAGACACATAAAAAAAGATGATTGTGAGACTTTCATTACAGGTAGAGCCAAGCATGTCTAACATAAAAGATAAATGATTTAATGAAATTTTAATCAAAATGGAGATTGTTGGGAATAGTGACTCAAATATTATAAAAGATTTATTTGGGATTAGTTAGATATTGCTTAATGGATAAGAAAACTAGCAGAAGAAGAATTCTAAGAAAAAAAATTTTAATAGGCAAGTTTAACTTACAAAAAAAAATTATAAGAGGAAAAAGATTTTTAATATACAAGTTTGTATGCTTATAAATAGATAGAGTCTCTATAAGATTAGGTATGAGAAAAATATGTAAAAAAATTATCGGGTTTAATGAGATAGACACCTCATAAGACTACTAAAGATTTTTGTCTTATGGATATGTATGTTTATATATTTATGTATTTGTATATTTGTGAGTGGACTAAAGGAGATTGAGAGAGTTCGGATAAGTATGGTGCATGCGAATGGACTAGAGGAGACTTAGAAAGTCCAAATAGGTATAAGCTGCGCGGGCTTTGAGGTTTAGTCTAGGCCCATGACAAGTGGTATCAGGCCAGCTCTAGGGTACTAGTGATATGCCACCGAGGACGGTAGACCTCCGTTGGAGTGAGGGAAGATGTGATGGCCCTGGAGTGAATTCAAGAATCCCATATAGACTGTATACTAGAGTTAGCCATGGGATATAAGGGTTCACATATTCTCCTCTTTGTGAAGGGCCTTTTGTGAAACAAAATCATGAGGCTAAAAGGTCACAGCGGATAACACCTCATAAGAGTGTGAATCGTAACAGACAGGCTGATTTGGGACATCGGATGAGTGGATACTAGGGTCCTGGAGCCATGCAGGAGTGGAGGTTGAATCTCGGCCTATGATATGACTGCACATGGGTATGTATATGTTTGGATTGAAAATACTCCGTAAAACTAAAAGAGATTAAAAGAATTTATGAGTATTAATTACGAGTGCTTGATTTGATTGTATGTTTGTAATTTTCTACAACTAGTAGATTTTTTTCATCCATGAACGTAGGTCAGTTGAATCAAACCACGTTAATTTATTGTCTTTTGTGTGATTGATTGATTGTTTGTTTGTTTAATTTCATTTTCATCGGTGTTATTGGATTTTTTGACTGAACAAGTGATATTAGAGCTGTCATAATCTCCAATAAATGATATTAGAACTATGGTGATCCCTAACAAGTTAAACCCTATGCAGCTCTCAAAGCATTGGAATTTGCAAATAACAAATGTTTCTAATATATTGTTATTGAAGGGGATGGGCTAGGAGTGGTAAACAAACTTAAAATGAATGTGCCAACCATGCCTTAAATTGAAGTCATTAAAGATGTAAAATGCAAGGTGAATGCTTTCAAACTTGCAACTTTAACCATGTGAGAAGAGAAGGAAATAAATCTGCCCATATGCTTGTAAAGAAAAGGCTTAATGGAATTGAGGACTATTTTTAGGAATGAGAAATGTGTGACTAAATTGACCTTTAATGTATTTTTTATGCTTTTATTCAAAAAAAAATAAACAATAAGGATGGATAAATTTTCTATGCTTTTAATGCATTTTCTATGCTTTTTATAATGTAGATAAAAACTAAAGTCTTGAAATGGAACGAGGAATGTGTAACTAGATTGATCAAATGTGTTTTATTTGTGATAGTGTAGATAAGAATCGATAACTCATTGATCATGACCTACATTGAAAAAAAAAATTATTTTTCACGTGAATTGATAACATTACATTAAAAGCATTAAATCAAATGAGTTATCAATGACTTTGAAACGCATTAAAAGCATAGGAATTATAACATTACATTGCACGATCAAATGTGCATTGCTGTCGTTAGCATCGTTGCATTTTCTATACATAACATGATCAATGTGCACTATTGTCCAATGCCAATTACTTAAATCTGCTTTATCATTTTGATTTATGAAAGAACCAAAACTAAAAAAAATCCCTTATTATCCCTACTAAGAGCTTGAAACAAACAAAGAATGAACAATTGTTTTTCTTCTACTCTGGAGATGAAGCTAAGGAAAAGTGTTAAGGCTCAACCAGCTCAAAAAGGATTTATGGTTGAGGGGGGATTGAAAGCGGAGGTGATTGTCAACAAATGGAAATGAAGACAATAATTTGGCCAAGATTCCAGAAGGGAACAATAATATAGTAAGTTTTCAGCCTGAAGCAAATGGCATAAACTGCCAACTAAATAGGGACTAAATCCCTACGTCAACATCAACTACAAAAGTTCCATATCACCTTTCTCGAAGAATCTACTGCAAAAATAAATAAATAAATAAATAAAAATAAACCCAAAGATATCTTATTGGAATGATGATGTTGTCTACGCTTAATAGCTTTGACTTAAAATGGCTTTATATTTTTTATGTTTGATTCCATATCTTAAATAATTTAAGTAAGAAGAAGCATGCCTAAGATCTTAGAGAATCCAATTTGTATGGATCTCTATAGTAATAAACTTTTGCTAGAGAAAATATAGTATAGTGGCAAGTATGGTCTGCAAATTTTGTGTTAAATGATATTCTACACAATGATGTAGGCAATGCTAAAATCAAGGAATAAAAGAGGTCAATGTGGTGAAACTCCCAGTAACTTGAGAGTTTCTAAGTGGGACTTACCGGATAAAATTCAATATTAATGCATAATTTTTTGTCTTTATTTGGAGTAATTGCTAGCATTAAGACAGAGCTATTAACATAAAAGCAAAGAATACAACAACGGTTTACATGGAGATTCAACTAACAGTCACATGAAGTAGAAAGAAGTTATCACCCATGATCAAATACATGAAAGTAAACAAGTAGTGGGCAGTAATTATACTTTGAAATTTTTATGATTTTTATTTTTTTTCTTCGTTCATGTAAATATAAATATAAGTTTTCATGATGTAAAATAGGTTTCATAAAAAGCAATCGATATACAATTTCAATAATGCTCTTTTTTTTTTCAACATTTTTTTGTCTACCTTTACTTTATAATATATTTTCCTTCATATTTTTATCGTTAGGCTAACAGTACATTAGTAAATTATCTTTAAATGTTTTTTTTTTTTTTTTGTGACGTCTATGCTCGCTTTTGTTGGAAAAATCAAAGGTGATATTTCTTTGATCTTCTTAATGGACAAATCATCGTAAAATTTCCCTAAAACTCAACTTGCAAAATGACAGAGTTACATGGAGCTTTTGAAGTTATATAATACCCCTCAAGGTCAAGATCTTGACTCCGTCAACGAATGCTAGCTCTATGTTTTACCTCCCCAATTGTCAACCAACATATATTTTGGCATTATATTTATATAAAAAAATTATTTACTTCCAATATTTAAATTTCAGGTTTCAAAATGTGTACAGTACAACTGGTATAATCAATCAAACATGAGGAAACAAAAAAAAAAAATTTCTTAGTTATAAATTATCTATAGATTTTTCAGTTACCAACAAAATAAAATTGCCAAAGTTAATACCAACAGATACTTTTGTAAGTAAATTCTATCATTAATCATTTTACCGATAAATTTAAAACTTTTACTGACAAAACGTTTTGTTGATAAAGGTTATATTCTTGTACATATATGTGGATTTCTTAGTTATTGGTTTAATGTTTGGTTATTGATTATTTTTGCATGTTGTTTATCAAAAGTTATTTAATTATAATTTTAATTTTTTATACATTGCATATAATTAATTTAAAAACTTTTAATTTTTTACCCTGTTTTTAAAGTCGAATATTAGAAAGAATAAGATGTGATTTGTAAGATGGATTAAGAATGATGCAACAGATTTTTTTTTCACTCTAAATCCAACTCGACCTTAGTCGTTAGCATTTTTATCAAATCCACTTTATTCTAAGATCAAGTTATCATTTTTAATCTCCGGAATATATATAATTTACATCTGATTTTAATTTAAATATAAATTTATTTTAATGAATTGTTGGTATAATTTTTATGAAAAATAATTTTAATAAAAATTACATTTTACTTACATATAAATATTATTAAATTAATCTCTCAATTAATACATTAGGTAATAAGTTTATTAATATAATTAATATTTATATAATTAAATATAATGCATTTAAATAGAAATGCATCAGATATGTGTTTTCTCCCGCACCAGACGGGAAGGAGTTATTTCTTTTTGTGCAACCCAAACGTCCCATCCAACTTTAACTTCAAAAGAATAAGCACTTTGGCTGAAAGGCTTAATAGATATTTGTGTTGGTTTATTAAAAGTAATAAGAAGAAAGAAAAAAAAAAAAAAAAAAAACACGCTTTTGTTATCGAGTACATTGAATGGAGCAAGATTTTTGTCCATACATCATCCTTGGAATGGATTGACTTTTCATTTCTTCATTTTCTTATTTTTCTAACAACAAGACTTCAATTTTTGCCAAATTTCAAACGGCTAATATTAGAATAGTCTTTAATATATTGGTTGTTTTGTTGCCGATTAGGATTATTGAGGACAAGAAGGAGACACGCGGCGTAGAGCCAAGCCATGTGAAAATACGTCGACCAGCCCCAGAGTCAACATGTGATTGTTGAAAGTCGTAGCCGCACAATGTTTTTGACCACAATCAACCCATCTCCAATCTTAATTCTTAATGACATCTAATCATTCTAACATATCACACTAATTTCTTCATTATTATAATAACATTTGCTTTGACGCATCACATTAAGATGTATAAACTTAACTAATTATTTCTCTTTCTGTATAACCTCACATTAGTGTATTGAATTCAAAAAATTAGTATTTTTTTCAAAAATAGAAGAAATAAATGCAATGATCAGCTGAGAAAACTAAAACTTAATATAAATATCCACCAAAGATTGTGCAGTACCAAGTGTGGTTTATATAATAATGCCTTCAAACGTCTGTTTAGGTTTTATCTTAAGCCTAATTTTTTTTTTTAAACAATTTGTTCAAATGCGTACACCAAGTAGCAGCATGCCGAGAATTGCTTCCTACTTTTCTGCATATGCATATGGAAAAGTACATGGTGTGAATCAACCAACTAGCACATATGAATTATAAATAAAAATACTGTGCGCTGAATTGGCAAAACAGACATAAAATAATATATATGGAGAATTATAAATAATAAAATCGTGTTTCCTTTCCAGTCTGGATATTTTTCCAAAGAAAGCTGTCCTGCCATAAGTTAGGCGTAATCCTCTTTAATATTAACAACTGTAGCATAGAATTTTCATACCATCGACCTTATAAATCAAATCTTCAACAGATGCCGATCACTTGACCCATGAACGAAAGTAGAATGCCAATTTCGATGAAGCTGTGGCTTTCGCTTCTCCTTTCTCTTGTTTTCTTCGACTTTTCCTTTTCATGGGCAGCCTCAGATCCAGCCTATCAATCCCTTCTCCAATGCTTGAGCCAATCCATCCCATCCTACAACGTTTCCACCATTCTCTTCTCTAACTCCAATCCCTCTTACACATCAGTTTTGCGTGCCTATATTCGTAACGCTCGTTTCAATACTTCTTCCACCCCAAAACCACATATCATTATCACTCCTTTGGAGGAATCCCATGTTTCCGCCGCCGTAATCTGTTCCCAAAAGGTTGGTTTCCAACTCAAAATCCGTAGTGGTGGCCACGACTATGAAGGCTTATCTTATGTTTTTGACAAGCAGTTTTTCATTCTTGACATGTTTAATCTGCGTTCCATATCTGTTGATATGGCGGATGAATCGGCCTGGGTTGGAGCCGGCGCAACACTTGGTGAACTTTACTATAACATTTGGGAGAAGAGCAAAGTCCATGGATTTCCTGCAGGAATCTGTCCCACTGTTGGCGTTGGTGGGCACTTTAGCGGTGCCGGTTACGGTACCATGCTGAGGAAATATGGTCTGTCTGTGGATCATATTGTGGATGCCAAAATAGTTGACGTTAACGGAAGAATTCTAGACCGAAAAGGCATGGGAGAGGATCTTTTCTGGGCTATAAGAGGCGGGGGAGCAGCCAGTTTTGGTGTGGTTTTAGCCTACAAGATTAAGCTTGTTCCGGTGCCTGATACGGTTACTGTTTTCAGAGTTGAAAGATTATTAGCAGAAAATGGCACCGATGTGGCTTTAAAGTGGCAATATGTTGCTCCAACAACCGATAATAATCTTTTCATGAGGACGCTATTGCAACCGGTAACGAGAAACAAGCAAAGGACGCTGAGAGTGACGGTTATTGCTATGTATTTGGGAGATGCCAATACTCTTGTAGGCCTGTTGGGCAAGGATTTCCCTGAATTGCGTCTAAGGAAAGAGAACTGTACGGAAATGCGTTGGATTGACTCGGTTCTTTGGTGGGCTAATTTCGATTTGGGAACATCACCTAGAGTCTTACTCGATAGAGATCTTAATGACGCTGATTTCCTGAAAAGGAAGTCAGATTATGTGCAGACTCCAATTCCTAGAGATGGGTTGGAATCGCTGTGGGAAAAGATGATTGAATTGGGAAAAGTGGGGTTGGTTTTCAATGCATATGGAGGGAGAATGAACGAAATCAAGGCTGCGGAGACTCCATTCCCTCATCGTGCGGGGAATTTGTATAAGATCCAGTATTCCGTGAACTGGGACGAACCTGGAAATGAGGCAGACAGGAATTACACAACTCAAGCAAGAATGCTTCACGATTTCATGACTCAGTTCGTGTCCAAGAATCCAAGGAGTGCTTATTTGAATTATAGGGACATTGACATTGGTGCCACTGAAAATTGGACATATGAAGAGGGCAAAGTTTATGGGGAGAGTTATTTTAAAGAAAACTATGAGAGGCTGGTGGATGTGAAGACTGCCGTTGATCCAAAGAATTTCTTTAGGAATGAACAGAGCATCCCTCCTCGCTCAAGTAAGTAATACAACATAGAAGAAAATTATAATATTGCCAAAGATTAGATTGTACCAATTTCTTTTTTTATATTTTTGAGAATATATGTGATGGAAATAATTCATAGTTTCTTGCTATGATTTTGAGAAAGTATTGGTTAGTCGTATTTTCTAGTTAGCTGTAGTAATAACATATCTTTCTCAAAAAAAAAAAAAAAAAAAAACCATTTCTCTTTCCTGTTTGTTCAGCTTCTTTCCTTAATTTCTTCTCATTTTGATTTCCTATTTTGCATCTCAAATGAATATATAGTTTTCAACCAATATAATCAACTACTTAAGCTCTTGCTTGATGGACGGAGATCTGCCATTGACAATTTGACATTGAGGGTGAGAAGACTCACCCATTCAAACAAGCTATGTATTTGAGTCTGAGTCACCTCCTTCACCCATTGCTTAAATGCTGGCATGCTGAAATCGCCAAGAAGTTTCAATCTAGAATTAATACAAAAAAAAAAAAAAAAAAAGTCAGATGACAAACCAAAAAGAACCAATCATTCAATGCGAAAGATGTATCAACCCAACCATTGACTAGTAGCAACTTGTCCTATGCTTGACTATTTCTTTTTTGACATTTTGCATGCCATGTGGATGCGCCTGGTACTTGACTTGTCGGATTTCTTACCTTTGCTAAAGGCGTTAATTTTCCGCTTGTCATGTCGTTGGATGAAGAGAAGTCTTCTTTCCGATGATGACTTTAAAAATTTCATCTGAGCAAAATCCTATACATAATTACAGCATATTCATCTTAAACAGCTATAGCTCCTCAGCATTGCCAATCCTCTGGTTTTATATGGAAGATTATATACTAAATATTCCCTAAATTCAACTCCAATCCTCAAGCAGATTGCAGCAAATCTGAGTCCTGGAATATTGTGAATGATCTGACTCTGAGTAGTGAGCAGAAAAACTAGTCTTAAAGTAGTACAAACGAAAATAAACAAGGTAATTAAAGAGCAGTAAACAGATGGCAAAAAATTTTGATTATAGAAATTTCAAGTTTCAATTTTGAAAAAAATATTTATAAGCTACTAGTAAAATAAAAAACGTGAAAATAGAATAGAAAACGGTGGGTGGGGAGAGAGGCCAAGGCCATGGCTGTGGGTACATTTTATTTTATATTAGATTATTAGATGAAACCCTAAAAGAGATTAAGGAGTTGAGTCTTTTCCTTTTCTTTTTTTTATAAATGGTGGGCTTTGGGTATGGGGAGTGGTGGTTGTTGTGTGTCCAACACTTTGGTAGATGGGGTTTAAGTGGCAAAATAAGAATTTGTTGGGTTGGTGGACTTTGGGGTATTCGATTAAGAACTAGTTTATGATATTTTATTGGTTTAGAATTAGGATATCAGAGAGTGTTTACAAGCTTCAAAGGATACCTTTGACATTTTAGATAAACTGTACAAGTAATGACTGAAAACAAAATGAAAAAGAAATAGTAAGAAAATATAAACCAAGCCAATGAGAGAGGAAAAATAGCCATGAAAAAACAAAAAAAGGTTCTTTTGTCACAGCTTGGTACCAACATAGAGCAAACTTTTTATACATATTTATTTATTAAGATTTTAGTTATTTTGAAAAAAATAAATTTTTAAATTAAAAGTCAATTAGTTTTTCGATTTCATGACGTTAAAACCTTGCATATATTTACGGATTCCCTAGCTTTACAAAAATTACCCTTTTTTTCATGTAACTATTATTTCATTAAACTTTTTTTAGTTTTTATTAATTTATTTTTTTTCAATCAATAAATTAAACAAACATATTGATATTGATTATGATGTCTTGCTATTTTTTTTTATATATATAAAAAAGTAATTTCATATTTAACACTTGAGCTAGAATCAAATTCTTAAACTAACTATTATATATGTCATGCGCATAAATTTATTCACATTATAACTTATCAGTTCTTTTTTATTTTCTACAAAAATTTCTTTTTAAAAAATAAAATTCTAAAAGGCTTTTGAAACATCTATTCTTTTTCTTTTTTTTTTTGAAAAAAAACTAGTACTTAGACGAATTGCAATCTTTTATATATTTAACAAATTTCTTTTATACTTATTTATGTAATTATATAATGATATTTAATTTTAATACTATTTTATTACTTAAATTTTTTATCAATTCATTTTACTTTTATCCCGGCCTATCAAGACAAAATTCTTAACTTCGCCGCCATGGTCAACCATAATTTATCATGTTAATTGAACCAAAAACCGATCCCTCCACCGGTTCAATAACTGATCCGGCGATTGTATGATTGGAAAACGCACAAACTTAATATAGTACTCCTGCAACAAAATTTTATAATCTAAAAGAGATTGGATGAATTTAAAGAGGAATAGAGCATTTAAAAATCCGATTATTCAATTACTAGTCACAATGAAAATATCTATAAATTTAGGTTTCCTTATTTAGTTAGGTGCTTTTACTTTTTTTTTTTTTAAATGAATTAAAAATATTAAAAAATAATAGAAAAACAAAAAAGCAAATAGTAAAAGAAAAAAACCAGCTGTCAAAGGAAATACTAATTTATTATTAATTACTTCGCCTAATTACCATTCTTGAAAACTCATGTTGTCTTGCCTGTCTTCATTTAAAATAAAATAGTAATGAAGTTTGGGCCTAAGTTACCGATGGAGCAGCCCAATTAAACCCAAGCTTTTGTAATTGTAATTGGTTTAGTTTGTGGGTGAAGAGATAGAATTGGAAACCTTGAAAGCAAAAAAAATGTAGTTGTCAATCATAGAATTATATATAAGCAACCGTTTCCTTTGTCAATCATAGAATTATACCAAATTCATCCAAAGTCAAGGCAAATCTTCTGACTTAGAATTGCTTGGCGTACAAGTGGAACGGAGAAAGCATAATTTGCAAATTTGGAAATAATTAATTTCAAGTACTAACATGCTTTTTAGATGTGGCATCAAATAATTGCTTCTTTACCTAAATTATTTTCTTCCTAGGAATAATCTTGAACAGTTTAATTTGTTCAGTTTACTCAGGTGAGATTTTGCATGTTTCAGTCAACTATGTGTATCAAAATAGTATTGCTGTACTTGCTTTTCAAATTGAATGTTCTCGTTTATTAATTGATATACAGACTTAAAAAAGATGTTTTTGTTTTAGTGTCTTTAATATTATTTTCAAAAGTTTACTTATAACATAGACAATTAATTTTTAATGTCAAAAAACGGAAAAAATAATATTTTTTAAAAATAAATATGAAATATAGAAAAATAAAAATGTTACAATTTAAACAATACAAAAGGAAAGATGAACATATTATTTTATTATATTTTTTACAAAAAAAAAAAAAAAAAAAAAAAAAAACAATCACACCCTTGAAATATGAGAAAAGATTATAACCGATGAAATTTGAACTTTTAAGTTAAGGTATGAGTTCAAGTATATTAAATTTTAATAATAGAGTGTCTAACATAAAACCAAATACATGAGATAACCTTTGTTATATATATACCCTCGCAGTAGGAAGCCTATATTAGGGTTCATAAAAGGCTACAACTTAGTTCTTAATTATGATATGTTGAAATTAACATTATATATAAGATTCAAATTCTAGAAAAATAGACCAAGTGATCAATCAGTACCAAGTTGAAATTAAAAATCATGGGCTTGACATATATGAATGACAAGCTGCCTAATTAAACGTCAATATCATATGTGGGGATGCATTAACTTTCCTATTTATGAATGTATGTTATGTCACGGGATTCATAGATTCACACTTGTTTAATTACTTTCCTTTGCCTCATGATTTATTTCATGAAATATAATTTTAATTAGCCAAATTAATGTAGCTTCCCTTCAAGGCTTACATTACTTCCTCCTCCTTTAAAGCAAAGCAAATAGAAAACGGTGGAAGAATGGGTGCCCACTGCCTCATCAACTTCCAACTACACGACCAAATTAAAATAATTATTTTTGATGTTGGTCATTTCGGCTTCTTCCCTCACGGGAGTCCATCTGATCATATTAAAGTGATTACAAGACCGACAGACAATGTCCATGGACCAGTTCCAATATATCCGAAGGAGATTCAATGGATTGTAACATTTAATAAAGTTTGAATTGTTGACTATATGTTGATTTAATATTTTTTTTACTAATTTATCAGCTTATACATAATCTAAATAATAAAAGAAAACCCAGCATCTAAAATAGTTGAAAATAAAACATATATATATATGCTACTGCCTAGGCATACCAAACAAAGATATTTATTATTAATAGGGAATAATATTAATTAGAACTACGTCTTTTAATAATCAAACACAAAGCTGAAAAGAAATTAGATGTGAATGAATCCAATTAACGATAGAATCCTTAGGCATGCAGGATAATTAAAATGTTATTTAAAGATAAAATGATAATCAACTACGAAAGTAGCTAAGACAGTATGAAACTTACTGATAAGGTAGCCTTGAAACTTACTTCACCACACAAGTCAGATTATTTGAAGTGCAGAAGGATACAATCAATGCAATCTTAATTACTCCATTGGCAGGCAAGAAATAATTAACAGTTGTACATTTATTTTGAATTGCATGTGGGAAAAGAATCTGCATATGTGGTGCATTAATGCTGATAATATTAATACTGGTGCAAAACCATCGACTATTAGTTAAAAGTGGAGGCCACAAATATTCAGAGAAATGTTGAAACCCTAAAACCAAAGACAAATTAAGTCAGGGAGGCAACAATAATAATGATAAGGCTCGAATCCATTATGCACCGAAATATTAGACTTCCAAATCTAAGCTGGATGTACATGCAAATCCAACACAGATCCAGACTGACCAGTGATTGCCCTGGAAAGTGGTACACAAACAACAAGAGTGCCTTCATGGAGTATTGCATGCTCCATTACCATACACAATTTCAAAGCAGCACCACATTCTGCGGTGGGTTAGGTGAATTTTAGTTCTATTTTGTGGCTCAACTCTGAAAAGGATTTTACTCTTACGTATCAAAAGTTGAAAATTTTCAACTCTTTTTTCTTTTTTTGGTATTGGTCTGTTCATCAATTGCGACGCTCAATCAAGTTATGGCGCAGATTTGGGAAGCACAGTACATTCTCTTTATTTGGATTTTGAGTTTGCGCAGTAACCGGCGCCATTACACGGTCGCTGCCTTCACACCAACAAAATGTGCTCAAATGTTGGAAGGATTTTCAAGTATTTTAATTAAATAAACTAGTGTTCCCTTTAATTAATATTGCTGTTATTTATTTTTTATTTTTTTATTAAAAATTGCTATAGGTAAATAATAAAATTATGAATAAAATAAGAGTCCAAGTGTTTGAAACAACAAATCCAACAAAAAAAGGGGTTGAATATTAAATGAATGGTTTTGTTTTTTTATCAACAAACGCTACTATAAATAAATAAGGAATCTTGTATTATTAAAATATTTTGTGACCGTTGTTATACTATTATTATTGAATAAATCTCCTTCTACATCATATAAGAGACAAAACAAATAATTAAACGATATAAATAGAAAAACAGCTTTCATTTGTATTTCTAAGAAGGCTTATAAAAACTATATTATCATGAGTAGTAGGAGTTAGCATTTAATATATTATTAACATAAAATTTTAATTATATCAGTAAAATTAAGAAAGTGACATATATTTTATATTTTTATTAATTAAAATTTTATCTTTTAAAATATATTTTAAAAGAAATTTATTATTTTTTAATTTTATTTGTATAATTAAAATTTTACACAATAATATATTAAATATTAATTTTTAGTAATAATAAAAAATAAATTATAATATTAAAAAATTTGAGAGAATATTAGGTAAGGTTGACGTTGCGCATCACTCATCCAAAAATATATAGTAGTAATGACTATTGTTTATTTGTTTTTCCCATGCATTCAGAATAAAATGAAAAAATTAGATAAAAAAAAAAAAAGAAGCACTAACAAGGCAGGCATGCTTCAAGAATTCTTTTAAGATTGAATATTAGTAATTTATGTCTTTATTTAATTAAGGATGGGAATAGTAATTTTATATAGAGAGAGAGAGAGAAAGAGCAAGAGAGGGCCAAAAAGCAGCGTCGAAATTGACAAATGAAAATGACTTGAAAAGAAGCATGTTTGAGCAAAACAGAAACGGTGTTCCATCACTCATTATGACTGAAAGAAACTAAATTATTTTCTTTAATGCCATTTCTCATTCTTAATTTACCTTTTCTTTTAACTTTTCCGGTCTTTGCTTGCTTTTTTTCATGGTTCATTGCATTTTAGGCATAATAAAGGCTAATTCCACTACCCCCAATCTATCCGTTTATCAAGAAGCTACTTTCAACTCTTAAGTTAGATTATTATTATTATTATTATTATTCAAATTTTGTTTCACAAATTAATTCCATGATGATTAACAAAGCAACCAACATTACACGACGTCCGAGATAGAATCATCATCACTTAACTCCTTTCTCAAATTGATTTTAGTAAGTAAAAGAACTAATTAAGAATTAATTAAGCTGTATTTATGTATTTGTTAAAGATAGTTAAAATACTATTTTAAGAAAATTTTCTCTTATTTAACAACTACCCTCACCAAATTTAAAAATAAATAATAAGTTAAGTTTATTCTTGCCATATATATCACTTTAACCAATAAGCATTGCTTGATATTATATATTTTATTTTATTTCATTTTTTTAAAATAATATTTTTTTACCGTAAAATATTTACCCTATTGTTCTATACCGCAGCAATTCGCGGGTGTCGTGGATCTGCTTATCAACCACAAAAATTTCACTTTAATCCTTTTTTTTTTTTTTTTTTTTTTTGTGGGTACATAATGGGGTCATTTACCCAAGGCACCACGTTAACCCTTTTTTAAGTTTGAACAATAACCTGCAGTCTCTTCTTCACTTTTTGCTTTTTGAATCATCATTTAACATTAGATATTTTCTTTAAAAGATAATATGTATAGTCGATGATGAATGACTTAAATGATATTCCTTAAGTTCCGTAAGTTATGCCTGATTTTAAATTTTTTGTAGTAATTAGTGATTTATCATTTTGCAAGATATATATAGTTAATTATTTTTAGCAAACATGATGTATAATAATAATTACTCAATAATTGGTATATGAATTTTACACTACTCATTATCTCAAATCAAGCCAAAAAAAAAAAAAAAGTGTAGCAAATCGAGAAAGTAATTAAGAACCAAAAATAAGATGCAAATTTTGACTGTAGACTTAAAGCAATCAGCTCCCATTTTGCTTTGAGTATTGGGCGGGATGAAGAAAGTAATCTAAGAACAATTAAATATTCTTAACCAACAACTATCGTTGACTTCGACTCACTTTTTTGTAAAATTTTGTTAGATGTAAAACAAGTCATAGTTTAAAACTAAAAAAATTGTAAAATTTATAAATTTGAATCCCATATTTATTAGTCCCTCCCATTCAAAATATTTTTCATGTATTAATTTTTACATGATTTAAGAAAATTTTTTTATTTTTAACCTATTTAATATTAAATTTTAAATTTTTTATAAAATTAAAATTTTATAATTTTTAATGTCAAAAAATTAAAAAAAACATAAAATCTAATTTTAAAATATAAAAAATAAGAGCTTTAGATGCTTAAAAAAAGTACATAATTTTGAGATATTCTAAAAAAATAAATAAAGAAAATGGGATAATATATTTTAAAATTAATTATATGAATCTAAAATCAATTAAACTAAGCTTTAAACTTTACTTTTCTTAAATTTTGAAAAAAATAAATATTATTATACTACTATGCAGTCTACGCTGCCGATGAAAATTAAGGAGTTAAATATGGAAATTAAATGCTCAAATATAAGCTCTCCAATGTGTCATATCGATATCACCTAAGGCCTAAAGAAAATTGATTAACAATAAAGAAATAAATAGATAATAATGTATATACCTAGCTATCTAGCTGAAAGGAAATTATAAAAAGGAAAATGTAGCAGTGCGTTAGCTTAGCTTAGATGGCAGTTTTTGTTGTTTGAGCTTTTACGCATGGATTTGCACCAGGCCATACTTTTGGTTTGGACTAGATATTTTTGTAAGTCCCATACATCACAAAACATATAGTGTACTCAAACAGAAATTACATCGAGTAATTGGCACTAAAAATTAATGGTCCCGACCATTGTTCTTAATTTCACCAGAAACTGATTATGACGTTACGATTAGCTCAATTACACGTCTGGCTCCATTAAAACATAGGGTTCTTCATCTATAAAACTTACTCAAAGCCTCACGAGCAGAAGCAAATTAGGGAACAAGAGTAGCAAACAATGGCATTTTCGTGCCTTTCCATTTTTTTATTACTTTTAGTCCTACTATCTTCTTCAACAACAGCTTCCATCTCTAGGTCTTCAAGTTTCATTCAAGAAAAGTTTATCCAATGCTTTAACGCCAATTCCGAGTTTGCCATTCCTCTCTCCACCACTTTTTTTACCCCAAGCAATTCTTCATTTTCCTCTGTCCTGCAATCCACAGCACAAAATCTCAGGTACCTGATGCCTTCCACGCCAAAGCCTGAGTTTATCATCACACCTTTGAATGAATCCCATGTTCAAGCTGCTGTCATTTGTTCAAAGGAGCTTGGGATTCACCTGAGAGTCCGCAGTGGAGGCCATGACTACGAAGGACTCTCTTATGTATCCGAAATTGAATCACCTTTCATTATTGTTGACCTTTCCAAGCTTCGGTCAATAAAAGTTGACATTGAGGACAACAGTGCGTGGGTAGAAGCTGGTGCCACTGTTGGTGAAGTTTATTATAGAATTGCTGAAAAGAGCAAGACTCATGGCTTCCCCGCTGGTCTTTGCACTAGCCTAGGCATAGGTGGGCACATCACAGGAGGTGCATATGGTTCCATGATGAGAAAATATGGCCTTGGCGCTGATAATGTCATTGATGCTAGAATTGTTGATGCCAATGGAAGAGTTCTTGACCGAGCAGCCATGGGCGAAGATCTTTTCTGGGCAATTAGAGGCGGTGGAGGAGCAAGCTTTGGCATTATCCTTCAATGGAAGATAAAGCTGGTTCCAGTCCCAACTACCGTGACAGTTTTCACTGTCAGCAAGTCACTAGAACAAGAGGCTACAAAGATCCTCTATAGTTGGCAAAAGGTTGCAGACAAGCTTGATGAGGATCTTTTCATTAGAGTCATTATTCAAGTGGCAAACGCAGGCAAAAAGGGTGAGAAAACAGTGACAACATCCTACAATGCTCTGTTTCTTGGTGACGCTGAAAGGCTCCTCCAAGTAATGGAACAAAGCTTCCCTGAATTGGGTTTGACACGAAAAGACTGTATTGAAACTAGCTGGATCAAATCCGTGCTTTACATTGCTGGGTACCCAAGTAACACACCTCCTGAGATTCTACTTCAGGGTAAGTCTTTGTTCAAGAACTACTTTAAAGCCAAATCAGACTTTGTGAGAGCAGCCATACCAGTAACGGCGCTTGAAGGGCTGTGGAAAAGACTAATGGAGGAAGACAGTCCACTGATGATATGGAACCCTTATGGTGGAATGATGAGCAAGATTTCTGAATCAGAAATTCCTTTCCCTCACCGAAAAGGTACCAAATTCAAAATACAGTATGTGACTCTATGGCAAGGTGGGAATGAGAATGCAACCAAGCATATCGATTGGATTCGAAGGCTATACAGTTACATGACGCCTTATGTTTCAAAGTTTCCAAGAGCTGCATACGTGAATTACAGGGATCTTGATTTGGGCATGAACAAAAAAATCAAAACAAGTTTCATCAAGGCCAGCGTTTGGGGAACCAGATACTTCAAGGGTAACTTCAACAGATTGGTGAAGGTGAAAACTAAAGTCGATCCAGACAACTTCTTCAGGCATGAACAGAGCATTCCACCTCTTCCAGTTGAAACTAGATTTTAGGCAACAATTAATTAAATACCAGATGGCTTGATTTCCTTCACTTTTATCCTTAATTGGTACTCCAATATTTGCTTTTCTTTTTTTTTTTTTTTGTCTGTGAAAGAAAAAATAAGGATAGTTGAATACTAGGTACATATATACTATCATCTTCAAAGCTTGTAGCTACACTAGAACTGTGATATCTTGTTCTTTTCTATGTTAAGTGGTTCTATGATTGTG
This sequence comes from Durio zibethinus, assembly GCF_047325235.1. NCBI lineage: Eukaryota > Viridiplantae > Streptophyta > Magnoliopsida > Malvales > Malvaceae > Durio > Durio zibethinus. Next base: position 19,187,103 of record NC_143187.1, read on the forward strand.
TTGGTCAAACGCTTTATTAATCGAATTAATTACTATTAATTTTCAGATTTTCTTCATCAATTCACTAATTTTTTGTTTATTTATTTATTTTAATTTAGTTGAGTTCAAATTGACGAAAAAAAATATATTATGGTTATTTTATTCAAACGATTAAGAATAAAAATTTAAAATTGAAATGATCATTTGTTCTTTTAGTAAAACTAGTCTTTCCTAACGTGCTTTTTTTTCACGTAAAGTATAATATATAAATAATTATTATATTAAGTAAATATCATTTAGATTCGTTAATTATATGTTCTACTAAGAGGATCACTTATTCATTTACGGTGTGTTTGATTTAATTTTAAATAATTAAAGTTCTTTACTCTGTTTGATGATTTAATTTTAGAAATCAATTCATGGTGGGTTTTCTATGAAAAAGTGCTAAAAATTTTAAGTAACTAAAAATTTGTTAAATGAAATTTTTTATAGGAATAATGGTTCAAATTTAATAAAAAAATTTATTTGAGATTTGTTAGATATTATTTGATGGACAAGAAGAATTACAGAAGAAGAATTACAAAAGAAAAATTTTAAAAGGAAATAAATTCTTAATATGCAAGTTTGACTTACAGAAAAAAAATTTTAAAAGTAGAGGGATTTTTAATATACAAGTTTATATAATTATATATAAGTGAAGTCTTTATAGGATTAGGTATGAAAAAAAGATGTAAGAGAGTTATAAGATTTTATAGGATAGACACTTCATAAGACCACTGGAGATTTACGTTTTATGAGTGTGTATGTTTGTAAGGTGCATGAGAATAGACTAGAGGAGACTGAGATGGTCTACATAGGTATGATGTATAGGTGCATATGGATATATATTTGGTTGTGTTGAAAGGGTGCACATAGGAATGTGTTTGTTTGGATTGAGAATACTTCATAAGATTAGAAGAGATTACGAGGTTCTATGGGTATTGATTGTTGAGTGGTTGATACATTTTGATGTATATTTGTAATTCTCTATAACTAGTGGATCCTATTGCTCATCCATGAACGTAGGTCAGTTGACCTGAACCATGTTAAATTGTTATCTTTTATGTGTTTGATTGATTGTTTGATTATGCTTTAATTTACGAAAATTAGATTGAGACTTTTGGCCTAACAAGTGGTATCAAAGCTATAGTGATTTCCTAACAAGTGATATCAAAGCATGGTTTGAAACACGGGAAAAGGCAAGCTTAAAGAAGCTCGATTTAAAGAATAAGTTTGAGTTCATGTTTTGAAGATTGATTTGCATAAAGTGTAAAGGCATACAAAAAAAAATGATTGTGAGACTTCCATTATAGGTGGAGCCAAGCATATCTAGCATGAATACAGATAATTAATAAAATTTGAGTCAATGTGAGATTGTTAGGAATAATGACTTAAATTCTATAAGAGATTTGTTTAGGATTTGTTAGATATTACTTAATTAATAAGAAGACTTGCAGAAAAAAAAATTCTAAAAGGAAAATGATTCTTAATAAACAAGTTTGATTTACAAAAAAAAAATTTTAAAAGGATAAGAATTTTTAATAGGTAAGTTTGTATGATTATAAATAAGTGAAGTCTTTGCAGGATTAGGTTTGAGAAAAATATGTAACAAAGTTGTAGAGTTTTATGAGACAGACACCCCATAAGACTACTAAAGATTTATCTTTTATGAGTGTGTAAGTTTGTAAGATGCATGAGAGTAGACTAAAGAAGACTGAGATGGTCCACATAGGTATGATGTATGGGTGCTTATGAGTATGTGTTTGATTGTGATGAAAGGATACACATGAATATGTGTTTATTTGGATTGAAAATACTCCATAGGACTATAAGAGATTGAAAGAGTTTATAGTTATCGATTGTTAAGTAGTTGATATATTTTGATGTATGTTTTTAATTCTCTACAACTAGTGGATCTTATTTTTCATCTGTAGACGTAGGTCAATTAGACCAAATCACGTTAAATTGTTATCTTTTGTATGCTTGATTGATTATTTGATTATATTTTCACTTACGTGAATTAGATTGAGGCTTTTGGCCTAACAAGTGATATAAAAGTTGTAGTGATTTTTCAACAAGTGGTATCAGAGCATGATTCGAGACATGAGAAAATGCAAGCTTAAAAGAGCTCGATTCAATGAAGAAGTTTGAGTTTGTGTTTTGAAAATCGATTTGCATGAAGTGTAAAGGCGCACAAGAGAAAATGATTGTGAGATTTTCATTATAGGTACAGTCAAACATGTCTAGCATGAAGACAGATGATTGATGAAATTTAAGTAAAAGTGAAGATTGTTAGGAATAATGACTCAAATTTCATAAGAGATTTGTTTAAGATTTATTAGATATTAATTGATGGACAAGAAGACTTGCAGAAGAAGAATTCTAAAATGATAGAGATTCTTAATCGGTAATTTTGTATGATTATAAATAGGTGAAGTCTCTGTAGGGTTAGTTATGAAAAAATGATGTAAGAGAGTTGTAGGGTTTTATGGGATAGACACCTTATAAGACTATTAGAGATTTACATCTTATGAGTGTGTATATTTGTAAGGTGCATGGGAGTAGACTAAAGAAGACTGAGATGATCCACATAGATATAATGTATGGATGCATATAGGTATATATTTAGTTCTGTTGAAATAGTACATATGAGTATATGTTTGTTTGGATTGAAAATACTTCATAGGACTAAAAGAGATAGAAATGGTCTATGAGTATTGATTATTGAGTGGTTGATACGTTTTGATGTATATTTGTAATTCTCTATAACTAGTAGATCTTGTTTCTCATCCTTAAAAGTAGATCAATTAAACTGAACCACGTTAAATTATTATTTCTGATGTGTTTGATTAATTGTTTAATTATACTTTTGCTAACATGAATTAGATTGGGGCTTTTGATGTAACAAGTGGTATCAGAGCTGTAGTAATCTTTAACAAATTTCTTATTTAATTACAGTAATATTATATTCTTTCATTTTAATCATTTATTTTTCTTTTTTTTTAATTATTGATATAAACATTTATAAAATCATATTTCTCTTACAAAAGCTTCAATACTCAACATTTAAGATCTAAAAATTGTTAGTATTACTTAGAGGTTTAAAATATATAACGATAATGCTAACTTTAATACCTTTATGATAAAAAGAGTATAATCAATTTGCTAGTATTTTACTGTCATATGGATTTTATATTGATATGAAAATCGATAAACAATTACTCAATTTTTTAAATTCTAATTTTAATAAAGAATTATGATTAAAGATAGATTAATTAATGTCTCAACTTTCAATGTTTATAAAAGAGTTATCGCAATAAGTAAATTTAAAATATATTATTTAATGAATAAGTTAATAAAAGTTTATTTATTAACACCAATAAATTTGGTAAAGTATTGAATTCTTATTTTAAATTATTAAAATTTAATTTTCAATAATTATAAATTCAAAAATATTAGTTAAAAAAGTTTAATATTATTAATAATAAAAACTCATTAATATTTTAATTTAAAGATAAACATGAAAAAGGGGAGAATCCTTTTTACCACTTTCAAAGATATATCTCCACTATTTTATCTATAGTTAAAGTTTTTTCTACCTCATTTTTTAAAAGCAAAATACAATAATAAAAGTTCTATCATATCTAATTTAATTACTCTCCGTAAATGATTTAAAATTGATTTAATTATTCACTCAAAAAACAATTTCCTCTTTTTCTTATTGGATACCAACGAAGACAAAATAAATAAATAAAACTCAATTGAAAAGACATAAATTGACGGAATACAATTAAGCAACAATTTCTTTCACTCCTCCAATTGTCTCATCTTTTCTTTTTTTTTTTTCCTTAATCAAGTACTCGAATGACAACAACTTCTTTTCTTGCTGAATTATCAATGAACAAGGAAATAAAACAAAAGAAAATGAATCAATTGAAAAGACATAAACTCCCAACAGATGAATCACGAGATGCAATTAAGCAACAATTTCTTCCACCTTTTTCTCCTATTGGCTTTGAATCTCTTAGGGTTCTCTCATTTTTTTCAGCAACTTCCTTCCTTCAATATGGTTAAACTTGTGTTCATAGAGTTCAAAGTAACTTTGGCTTTTGAAATTAAATACAAGATCTTGTGTTTCCTTATTCATGGAAACTTGTCGAACTTGTACAATTCAATGTTTATAATAATATGACTAAATTAAAAAATATATGTATGCTTAATTTAATTTATTATCTAAATTTTTATTTTTTATTACAATTAGTTTATGTTGCACGTGAATGTCATATATAGTTAAAATATTGAAAAATAATATTTTTATGATCATGATTTGATCGACCTCCTATTAATTAACATTTAAAGTACAAAGACATAAACTATATGCTAATAAAAATTTTTATTTTTCAAGAAGTTTTTATTGTAGTGATATTGTAATGCAAAAAAAACAAAAAATTTTAATTTATTTTTCAAGATATTTTATTGATTCTATATTGAATTTATGCAATTATTTTAAAAGTATATATATTAATTGGCCTTGGCAAGTTTTTTATATGTTAAAAAAACTTTTCATTAATAAAATTTTTTTAATTAGATTTTACCTATATTTAAGTCATTTCAAAAGTTAAAGAAAACATATTAAAGAATTTAACTTTGAGGAAAATTTCTACCCATACATAAACTATTTTTAACTCGTATAATTATTAAAAAAAACTATCACTACCTTTCCTTGTCTAACTTTAGTTCCTGTGGATGGTCTTATTATATTCTTGTTCCTTAGTATTGCTTTACTACATTGGCTCTGTGAATTTTATTTGTTCGGTTTTAGTTTCTATCTAAACCATTGTTACATGGTGTTTACACCTTTCCTGGAGCGTGTTTGGTTATGAGATAAGTTAAATTATTTGTAAAACTTTGCTTTCCATAATGTAATTTTCATATTTGATTCATGGTGTATGATTTTTAGAGGTATTTTAACATTTTCAATAATGTCTAAATATTAAAAAATTAAAAACTCATTTCTCTTTATAATTTTTTAAAATTTTAAAAAAATTAATTTTATCTTACATTTAATCTCAATAATAAATTTTTTCAATTTATTTTTTCTTTAAAAATTAATGCAATTATATGATACATAATGATCTATTCCGACATGAATTTTTTTTATAAAGGAAAGTACTCTATTATTTTATATATAAAATGTAATATATCAATTAAAATAATAATAAAATAAAATAAATATATCATCTATATATTTTATGTTAAAAACGTAATAATTGATATAATATTATAAAATAATATTTATAATACTTTTAACAATATTTTATATAAAAAAATAATATTTAATAATAAAAATCATATTTTTTACATAAAAACATATTTTTTTTAAAAAATTATATTTGTGATAAAAAATAACCTTTTAAAAATAAGAAAAATCTCGTTTTTTAAATAATAAAACGTGGATGATATCTATACAAGATGACGGCATAAAAGAACGGATGAAATTTCTTAAGTTGAGCAACATGGATGGCCCACGTGTATGGAAGGAAGCAATGATGCTTGATGATAGATGTCAGATGGGGTCCAAAGAAGAGACTAATGAGGCGTGATATTGTTGGATACTGTGATTAGATGGCACATCATCATCATCGTCAACTTTCAAAGACTAAGTTTATCAAGTAAAAAACGTGGTCTTTAAACAAAAACTACGTTTAAAGACTACATTTTTATATGTAAATATATAATTTTTAATAAAAATTAAATATTAATTTTTTTCAAAAACGTTGTCTTTAATTACATGTAATTATTTGATTAAAAAATATAGTGATCAGTTATTTTTAAATATTACATTTATTTTCATAAAAAAATAATATTTGTTATAAACACTTCTTTTATATAAAAAATAATTTTTGATTTATTATATATTAAAAATGTAATCTTTGATTTTATATGTTTTAATCAAAGATTATGTTTATACTTACAAAAATGTAATCTTTGATTTTATATGTTTTAATCAAAGATTATGTTTATACTTATAAAAATATAATCTTTGATACTATTGCGAATACATAATAAAAATTATAATAAAATAATTTTATAAAATAATTTAAAATTTTAAAAATTAAATATAAAAATTAAATATTTTTATTATATAAAGAATCACCTTTATCATGAACTCATATTTTCTCAAAAATTAATAAGATTTAGCGAATCAAATGGAATGGGCGTTACGTTAAAATTATTTTTTTTTTATTTTACAATTTAGTTGTTTAGAAAAAACAAAAGGTAAAGGAGACAATTTTCAATTTTGACCGGGTCAGAGTGATTTAGACATTTATAAATGTAAACAGAAGGAAAAGGATAGTTTTGGGTGGCATGTCTTGTTCTGTCGGCTACGCTCGTTTCACCGCCTTAAGCAGTTAAACCTATATCTAGTGTTAGGTTTGGGGAAATGAGAAAGCAAAGTTATGCAATGCAGGAATGTCTTCGTCGTCAGAATTGAAATTTATTAGTGGAATTGGACTGACACATTTTCTTCATTTCTACATATGATTATCAAATTCTCCAATTATTAGAGATTTTGCTTCTCATTAATCATTATGGCTTCAGTTCATCTGGAGCCTATATAAAATTTGATTATATGAAGATGTTGAAAAGAAAATGATCAGGTTAGAGTTTTTTTTTCAACAATGACGTGATTTGTTAAAAAATATTAATTTTTAATTTTAATTATTAAAATTCAAATTTTTACCTCTTTAAATATAAAAGAACTTTATCAATTACCTGGCTTGATAGTATTAGAAAATACGTTTTTCATTTTAAAATGTTAGTCATGTATTTATTTTTATAGTGTTTAAGAAAAAATTTTAATTTTAATATATTTAACATTAAATTTTAATTTTTATAAAATTAAAGATTCATAATTTTTAATATTAAAAAATTAAAAAATTTAAAATATAATTTTAAAGTATAAAAAAATTAAATGTTAAAAAAAAGAATATAATTATGGGACATTTCAAAACAAAGATGAAAAAAAAATGAGATAGTAGGAGTAAATATTTAACATCTTTAATTATCAGAAAATTATCAGGCTCCGAAGAAAGAGAAACTTTCTAAGTGGGGCAAGCGAGGAAATAAAAAACAGAGCCCCAACCAAACAAGCCCAACTTGACTTGGAAGAAGAGACTTTATAGGCATAAGAATCTACAACTACGTGGCCTGATAGCATTGGAAAATAAAATAGTAGTTTAAAAACTTTTGAAAGACCAAAAAAAAAAAACACATTGAAAATTTTGTAAATTAAATGGTTATGTTGTTGTGCCCGGCTGATATATTTCAGTGGGAGGTTAAAAAAACACAGAAAAATGGTTAAGAAGGTAATAGTGGATAGTTATTTGCGGACTTTGGAGCCTTCATGACGTTAGGATTAGCTCAATCACACGTTTTGGTTGATTAAACCATACCAGCTCCTCTATAAGACTAGCTTAGAAGCTCACATATTCATGAATAGAGAAAAAACACACACACAAAAAAAAAAAAAAAAAGGGAGGGGAACAAGGGTAACTGAAAGAATGGCATTTTCATGCTCTTCCATTCTCCTACTACTTTTAGTCCTGCTTTCAGCTTCATGGGCAACTTCAACTTCGATTCAAGAAGACTTCATCCAATGCCTTGATGACAACTCTGAGCATGTCATTCCCATCTTTACTGTTTGCGCCCAAACCAACTCTTCATTTACTTCTATCCTAAACTCCACTGCACAAAACCTCAGGTGCTTGATGCCTTCCGTGCCAAAGCCCGAATTTATCTTCACACCTTTGAATGAATCTCATGTTCAAGCTGCTGTCATTTGTGCCAAAAAGCTTGGAATTCACCTGAGATTTCGCAGCGGAGGCCATGACTATGAGGGCCTCTCTTATGCATCTCAAATTGAGACACCTTTCATTATGTTAGACCTTGCCAGACTTCGAGCCATCAACGTCGATATCGACGACAACAGTGCGTGGGTTCAAGCTGGTGCCACTGTGGGTGAAGTTTATTACAGAATCTCTGAGAACAGCAAGACTCATGGCTTCCCTGCTGGTCTTTGCTCAAGCCTAGGCATTGGTGGACACATAACTGGAGGTGCATACGGCTCCATGATGAGAAAGTATGGTCTTGGTGCTGACAATGTCCTTGATGCCCGAATTGTTGATGTTAATGGCAAAATTCTTGACCGAGCAGCCATGGGCGAAGATTTTTTTTGGGCAATTAGAGGAGGTGGAGGAGCAAGCTTTGGTATCATCCTCGCGTGGAAGATAAAGCTGGTTCCTGTTCCAGAAACCGTGACTGTCTTCACTGTTCCAAAGACTTTGGAACAAGGTGCCACAAAGATCCTGTACAGATGGCAACAAGTTGCAGACAAGCTTGATGAGGATCTTTTCATTAGAGTCATCCTTCAAGCGAGCAAAGCAGGCCAGAAAGGAGAGAGAACAGTGACAACAGCCTACAATGCCCTGTTTCTTGGAGATGCTGAGAGGCTCCTCCAAGTAATGAACCAAAGCTTCCCGGAATTGGGTTTGACCCAAAAAGACTGTATTGAAACAAGCTGGATCAAATCTGTGCTTTACATCGCCGGATTCCCGAGTGAAACACCTCCGGAAGTTCTACTAGAAGGAAAGTCACTATTCAAGAATTATTTCAAAGCCAAATCAGACTTTGTGCAACAACCTATCCCTGAAACCGGTCTTGAGGGGCTATGGAAAAGGTTGTTGGAAGAGGACTCTCCGTTAATGATATGGAATCCTTATGGGGGAATGATGGCCAACATTTCAGAATCTGCAATTCCTTTCCCTCACAGAAAAGGTAACTTATTCAAAATACAGTACGTGACCTCATGGTTTGAGGGAAGCAAGGAGGCCAACACAAAGCACATGGATTGGATTAGGGGGGTGTATGACTACATGGGTGCTTATGTTCCCTCATCTCCCAGGGCTGCATATGTCAATTATAGGGACCTTGATTTGGGAATGAACCACAACACCAACAGTAGCTTCAGTGAGGCTAGTGTTTGGGGAGCTAAGTATTTCAAGGGTAACTTCGAAAGATTGGTAAAAGTGAAAAGCAAAGTTGATCCAGACAACTTCTTCAGGCATGAGCAGAGCATTCCGGCAGTCCTGGACGAAGCCTAGGCCAGAGCCAGATCGATTGGAGGCTTTATCCTTGTTTAATTAATGTTTTCCCAGAAAGAGGAATAAGACAGGTTAATTATTGTATATGCGTGTTTCCTCCTAGTACTATAAAGTTTTGTTCTCGTTTGGTCTTTATCTTCAGCTTCGCCACCGCCACCGGCAATTACGTTGGCACTAGAATTTTTCAGCTAATTAAATGAATGTGAATTGATTTCTGTTTGACAAATCGAGGCCTCAATTTTATTACCATTACCTACCTCTTTGCCACTGCAGAGACTGTACCAAACATACGGTGCATCTACTATTGGCCATCCTATTGGCTATTGCTATGCAAAAATAAATATAGTTTTAAACAAATTAAAACAAAGGACAAAATTCTGCTATGTACCATAGCTTTGGCATATATAATCTTTTTCTCAAATTATGTAGGAGTTTTTTGTCAAATTTTAAAATTTAATCATATATTGTAATTCATAAAAATTTAATTTTTATATTATTTTAATTTAATACTTTTAATTCAATTATTAATTTTATTAATTTTTTTACCTTTAAAAATATTGATGTAGATGTTTGCTCGATAATATGAAAATTGATTTTGTTAACATGAATTTAACTTTATTAACTTAACAAATTAGATAAATAAAATCAATTGTCAAATTTTACAAATGATTATTTTACTTTTATGAAATTTAAATTATAATCACTTTAATATAATTTCATAAAAATAATGTTCTCATACAAATTAAATATAATAATATTAATCTAATTATTAATAAAAGTTAATTTTCTTTTACTTTTTTTAAAATCTAGATTTTAATTTTTTAAAAATCAATATTTTTAATTTAATTTTTTTCATATTTTTAAAATATTAAATTAAATATTTTAAATATTTTAATTTTTTAAAAAATTAAAATATTTTTAAAATATGAGAAAATTCTAAAAATTTGAAATATTATTTTTTAAAAAGAATTAAATTTTAATTTTTAAAAACAAGTAAAAAATATGATTTTTATTAGTAATTGGACCAACATTATTAAATTTAATTTGTATAAGGATGAGATTTTTATGAAATTACACTATAGAGACTAAATTTCAAATTGGTATGAGTACAAAGACCATTTGATAATTTAACAACTAATTTCATTTATCCAAATCAAAGCTACATCAATAAAGTCAACATTAATATCATCAAGTTAATGATCATGTCAATATTTTTAAAGGTTAAAAATTGATGAAGTTAGTAATTGGATTAAGATTATCAAATCAAAATAGTATAAAAATTAAATTTGTATGAATTATAATATATAAACTAAATTTTAAAGTTTGATAAAATATATAAAAATCTTATATAATTTGACCAATCTTTTGCTAAAAGATCAAATCCAATATTCTCATAATAAAAGCATGGTACTTTATTAAGATTAAATAAACAAATTATAAGTACAATAAATGTATGACCTTGCTTATATTAAAAGTTATTGTCATAATATATAGATTTGAAAATCTATAGTTAAACTTAACAAATAGAGTCATCGTCAATCTTTTTTAACTATGTATGATTGATTACCTAAAGAATTTTTCCTTTTAATGAACTCCTAAGCTTGACTAAAAATTCTTAAAAGAATAAATTCTGGTCTATTAATCATAATAGGGTTCAGGAGTTCGATTACATATGAGAAAAGTTATAGCACCCTCACATGCTTATCCAAATGATGATATCATTTTATTTTAAATTATCCTAAAGTTTGATCCTGACAGTTTTAAATTTTAATGTTGAATATTGAAAATAACTTTTAAAATTCTCTATCAATCTGGTAGAATTCTTAAAAATATTTTCTTATCTGAAGAGTATTCAAGAATTTCATTTGTTTTCTTGAAGAGGTTCCGTCGTAAAAAAAAGATTTAATCACCATTTTTATTTTTATTTTTTTATTGAAAATATATCTAATTCATTCACCATTTACGTCAAAATTAGAAATATTTTCTTATTTAAAATTTTTTTAAATAATCAACCATTTGCAATTACTAAAAATTTCATCATCGAAATTTTTTTTTTATTTCTAAATTTTTCGTCATTTGGGTCAATTTAAAATTTTCTTTCTGATTTTTAAACTTTTCACAATTTGGGTCTATTTAGAAATTTTTTTTTTTGTTTTTCTCTTCTTTGAAAGAAAATAATATGATAATTCATTTTTGAAGTTTCATTTAAGTTCTTCCATTATTTGAGATAAATTTAAATAATTTCTTATCTAGAGATTTCTTAAAAAATTTACCATTTAAAATTTTTAAGAATCTCATCCTTAGATAATTGTCAAATATTTTCAACTAAAATTTTTTATTTGAAAAAGAATACAATTACTTTTATTGAAATTTCATCTAAATTATTTCATCATTTAGGACAAATTTAAAAAAATTTCTCACTTAGAAATTTCTCAAAAATTTACCATTTGAAAATTTTAAAAGTCTTATCCTTAGGTAATTAGTATTTAATCTTAAAATTTTTGTTAATTTTTAAAATTTTCTTTTTTATTTTCCTTTTTTAAAATTAAAAATAAATATTAATTATTATTATTATTGAAATTTTATCTAAATTATTTCATAATTTGAGACAAATTTAGAAAAAAATTGTCACCTAAAAATTTCTTAGAAATTTACTATCTAAAATTTCTAAAAAATTCTATCCTTAGATAATTATTATTTATTCTAAATATTTTTGTTTTATTTTTTTTTAAATTTAATCATGTTAAAATACTTTAAAAATAAACAAACAAATAAATAAATAAATAAATAAATACCCAAAAACAGAAACAGTTCGGCTTCAAGCAACGAAAGCGACTAGGATGGTGCAGCTCGTGGCTCGGCTCAGTTCGAGCCAAGGATGGGTCCATGGGTCGAAAGCGGGTTAGCGCTTGGGTCAGATTGCTCGAATAAAAACACATAAATCTTAAGGCCTTTTAACCTTTTAAAACAACGCCGTTTTGATTAGCTATAAAAGCCAATTTTTTTTTGGTTCAAATTTCAACTTTGCTCTCTTTCTCTTTTTTTTTTTTTCTTTTTCTCTCCCTCATTTTCTAGAAATCCAGAAATCCTGTCAAATGCTTAAGGTATAATCAAAAGAGTTTTTGATTTATCATGAAATCACTGTTGACAGAGTTTCAGTATTATCATAAACATAAGCTTTATCCTATATAAGTCGAATACACCTATAACTCTACCAACACCAACTCGTGGCAAAAAATCCTCATTATTTTTATTTTTTATCTCTTTTTCTTTTATTGTTACCATTATCTTATTATCCTAAGACCTAATTTAATAAAACTTAAAGATAAATCAATGAAAATCAGAGATAAACAATAGCCAAATAAGTAAATAATCGATTAAAAAATAAATAAATAAAATCCAAAAAAAATAAATAAGTAAATAAATAAACAATACATAAAACATAAAATAATGAGTAATTAGGCCTAACTATTTGGACTCTATTAAGCCAAGCCCAATTAATTTGGATTTGGACCAAATATGATGTCTATAATTGTCTCTTTTTGTGTATTTTTTGTGCAACAAGAATTATACAAAGACATAAACTTTCTTCGTATCTAAATAATCATCCCAACACGCTTATTTTTCCTTTTTTTTTTTTTTTAAATCGGACACTCAAACATGTCGAATAATATAAAAACTCATTTAAGTAGAGATTCACAACTTTTGAAAAATAAATAAGGCTCTTCTAATAAGAAGCTCAATAACTTTAGAAAAATAAATAAGGTTTCTTTAATCAAAGGCTTAACGACTTGAAAAAATAAATAAAGCTCCTCTAAGCAGAAGCTCAACGACTTTGAAAAATAAATAAAGCTTCTCTAATCAAAGGCTCAATAACTTTAAAAATAAATAAGGTTCCCCCCAGCAGAGACTCAACGACTTTAGAGAAAATAAATAAGACTTTTTTAAACAAAAACTCAACGACTTTAGAAAAATAAATAAGGCTCCAAAGCTTTGTTATAAATAATCTGATATGTACCAGAGCTTTGTCATAAATAATCTTTTTCTCAAATTATGTAGGAGTTCTTTTATCAAAATTTAAAATTTAATCATATATTTTAATTCATAAAAAATTTAATTTTTATATTATTTCGATTTGATAATTTTAGTTCAATTATTAATTTTATTAATTTTTTACCATTAAAAATATTGATGTAGATGTTGGCTTGATAATATGAAAACTAGCTTTGTTAACATAAAATTAACTTTATTGGCTTAACAATTTAAATAAATAAAATCAATTGTCAAATTTTACAAATGATTTTTTTTTACTTATATGAAATTTAAATTATAATCACTTTAATATAATTTCATAAAAATAACATTCTCGTACAAATTAAAATTGATAATATTAATCTAATTATTAATAAAAATCAATTTTCTTTTACTTTTCTAAAATTTAGATTTTAATTTTTTAAAAATCAATATTTTTAATTTAATTTTTTTCATATTTTTAAAATATTAAATTTAATATTTTTAAATATTTTAATTTTTTTAAAAATTAAAATATTTTTAAAATATGAGAAAATTCAAAAATTTTGAAATATTGATTTTTTAAAAAAGAATTAAAACTTAATTTTTAAAAACAAGTAAAAAATATTATTTTTATTAGTAATTGGACCAACATTATTAAATTTAATTTTCATAAAGGCGAGATTTCTGTGATATTATACTATAGAGACTAAATTTTAAATTTGTATGAGTTAAGAGACTATTTAATAATTTAACAGTTAATTTTATTTATCCAAATCAACGCTACATCAACAAAGTTAATACTAATATTATCAAGTTAGTGGTCGTGTCAATATTTTTAAAGGTAAAAAATTGACGAAGTTAATAATTGGATTAAGATTACCAAATCAAAATAGTAAGAAAATTAAATTTATCTGAATTATAATATATGAACTAAATTTTAAAGTTTGATAAAATATATAAAAATTTTATATAATTTGACCTAATCTTTTGCTAAAAGATCAAATCCAATATTCTCATACTAAAAGCATGGTACTTTATTAAGATTAAATAAACAAATTATAAGTAGAACAAATGTAGGACCTAGCTCATATTAAAAGCTATAATTGGCTCTCAATAATCAATAATAATTATTTGCATATCACAAAATAAAATTTGGGATGATTCTTTCTAATTATACAGTTGAAGTAAGAATATTGACACACTAAATATCTCCACACACAAATAATTTTATTAATCTAACTAATTATCAATTAACAAATTCAACTGATATTTTAAACGAAGACTATCACACAATTACATAATCTTTTTACTCCCATTTAGTTTATAGGTACTCTTTTGAGTCGCACTTAAAGTTTCACACGAGCCACACTCAAACTCTCTGAGCTACAATTGCAACCTCATGCAAACTTTAAACAAAATAATATATTTATAATCGAACTTTAAAGTCTTAAAAGACCCACCAATAAGATAACTCCTAATAAAATATTAAGTATAATAAATAAATTAAATAACCACACTAAAATTATAAAACTTGGTTTAATTGCCTATAAATATAAACTCATTCCCTATAATGTTAATATCATATCATTCTTTAATTTAAGAGCAGCTTTCAAAGTTAAAATTAATATTAACAAATAGCCTATTTAATTATCCTTAAGTTACAAAAAAAAAAAGGCTACTGCCTATTTAGACCAGTTCATCAAGCTATAAAAAAAGTCAGCAATTAGCATATAATTTGAGGAGCAATGGCAAGAGGAAATTGGACCTTCTAGTTTTCACAATATTTCCCACACTGTTGTTTGTATCCTGTACATCACCAGGCCTATTGTTCTTCCCTCCATTGCATAGCCTTCTATTCTCCACTTCCCACCGATGTATACAATTTGTTGCATACTGCATATTCTCCCATCCTCTTTGCAAAACTTAAGGTTCAATTCCTATCCTCAGAATGGTGATCAAGTCCAGGCTGCACTTCTTTGCAGCAAAAATCATGGCCCACAGGTCAGAATTCGAAGTTGAGGCCATGACTATGAGGGATCTCTGATAGAGCAAACATTCCATTTGTTCTAATCGATCTTTTGCATCTTCGAAAAGTGAAAGTAGACCTGCAAAGTAAAACTGCTTGGGTTAGAGTTGCTGCTACACTAGGTGAACTCTATTATCAGATTGCCAACCACAGTCAGAGTTTATGATTCCCAGCTGGCATTTGTTCGAGGATAGGAGTTGTTGGCCATCTAAGCGGAGGGGGCCAAGGTACGCTGATGAGGAAATTTGGTGTGGCAGCCGATAATATAGTAGATGCAATCCTGGTTAACGCGAATGGTAACATTCTCAACAGAACAATGACGGGTGAGGACCTCTTTTGGGCCATCAGAGGAGGTGGTGGTGCAAGTTTTGGTGTCATTGTCGAATGGAAGATCAACCAGATTCCTGTCCCTCCAAAAGTTACCGCTTTCAATGTCCCCATAACCTTGCAGCAAGGTGCAACTACGGTGATTCGTAGGTGGCAACAAATTGCGCAAAGGTTACCTAAAGATCTGTTTGTAATGATAATCCTAACAGTGGGCAAGGAATCTGATGGTAGAACAACAGTCAAAGCTATCTTCAATTCATTGTATCTTGGACCACTTCATCAACTGATTCCACTGATCGATAATAAATTTCCTGAGTTGGGCGAACACTTGCAAGAAGAGCACTGCAAGGAACTAAATTGGATAGAATCCGTTCTATTCTTGGACAAGGAGTTTACAAAAGGCAGAAATGTTGATGTTCTGATGGACAGGAACAATGTTCTCAAGGGTCTTTTCACAGCTAAATCAGATTTTGTGAACAAACCAACTACAAAACGTGGGCTTAAAGCGATATGGAACGTGATGCAAGAAGGGGAAGCCGGTGTGATGATTTGGGATCCTTATGGTGGAAAAATGGAGGAAATAGTAGAAGATGGAACTCCGTTTCCTCGTAGAGCAGGAACCTTGTACAATATAAAATACTACAGCAATCGAAAAGGAGGAGCCGAAACAGAGGAAGAACGGCACGGACTGAATTACCAAGCTTTATAATTTCACGGAATTAATATTCGAATGATCGCCATTCTTCTATTTGATGTTTACCATACAGTTCTAGACTCGCGACAAGCCAACCTTACAGGATCCCTACTGAAACATTCCTTTTCATCTAAAGCCCAACAGCTCAAAATGCCTCAAATAAAGAGATATGAAACATATCATTCTAGTTTCTCTGCAATACACTTAGGATTCAATCCAGGATGATTTTATGCAGTGTATGTCAACCCTGTTTAGGGTCTATACCAAAAGCTTTGAAATCATCTTCACCTCGGATTCCCCTTTGTTTTCATCTATTTTGCAATCCACTTTACGAAACATAAGATGGTTAAATACCTCTACCTCAACGCTTCTTTAATCACACCTTTCCATGAGCCTGAAATCCAAGCAGCCCTTCTTTGTAGCAAAAAAGCATGGTTTGCAAATCAGGGTCCGAAGTGGTGGCAATGACTATGAAGTCCTATCATACTTATGCGAGACCTCATTCATCATCATTGATCTTATCAGCCTTGGATCCATAGAAATCAATGTTAAAGAAGAAACCGCATGGGTTCAGTCTGGGAAGAATCTTGGTGAGCTTTACCATGCTAAGCGAGAAACGTAGCATCCATGCATTGCCGGAAGAACTCTGCCCTGCTGTCGGGGTCGGTGGACACTTCAGTGGAGGTGGTTTTGGGACCTTCGTTTTCATTCTTGTGCCTTTCAGCAGATAATGTCCTGCATGCTTACTTGATAGATGACAATGGACGAATTTTGGAAAGAAAAGCTATGGGTGAGGATCTGATTTGGTCCGAACTCCAAATCAAAACTGACAGGACTTCAAGCTACCTAGTACCTACCAAGCAAGGCAATGCATGATCAACTTCATGTCCTATTACTAATTACTTATTTCTGATAATGGCCTTCATTACAGATTTAACCATTTTAATTTTCCTTCAGATGCCATCCATAACACTATCTTGAAATGGAAAAAATTGTTAATATATATTTTCAAAAACAGTAATATTTAAAAAAATAAAAAAGGACTCGTAAGAAAGTAAGGACTTGCAGCTTTAAACATCCCGAACTATGAACCAACCTGTAACTGCTAGTAGTAACTGAAATATCTTACCCCATCAACCAAAAACAATAGTCAACAAGGCCAACTCCTATTCTTCCATCTTAGCCGAAATGTCTTTCTCCCTTAGCTTGGAAGATATGGCAAACTCCTATTCAGCAGAGGGTAGCATGGATCATCTAATACTAACCTGAACCTCAAGTGCTTTGCGTTAGAAGGGAAAAACTTTCAAACGATGAAACTGCAAAGACAGAAAACAACATCCAACAAAAGCGATATTCAAGTTGGAAAGTTTCGAATTTCCATATTTTCTTTCAACAAATCAAAATAATTAATAATATGAAAATTTTGTATGTAAAGGCAACAGTAATAGAATACACTTGAGCCCCAACACTACTCACAGACTGGTAACATCAAACCATAAACAAAAAGGTGCTTATGTCCCAAAAACCTACCAGTCATAAGAAACTACTTTTGATTTCTGAAATAATAAAGTTATGCCAAAATTTCTTAGATGTATCTTAATTTAAAATTTTGCAACTACATGAACTTTCACTTGCCATCTCAGTTAACAGACCGGAAGAGCCTAGTTGAAATTGCTCGCTGATCTTCAGTCAACAAAGAAAACCAGTTTCTTATAAGATCTGCAGGAACAAATTGACCTGACATGACTGGAAGCTTAACATTCTCCAGAATAACCTCCTCAAAATCAAGGGATATAAGCCCAACCAAAGCAGTAACAGTCGCAAGCTGGATGGGAAGACCTGCTCTAATAGTAGTCTCCCGCCACAGGAAAGCATATAACTTGACTCTCAAGTTTTCAACCTCTTTATCTTCATATCCAACAGCATCAACTCCAAGCCTGAAAAAAGGACATCATTCGAATGTGAAAGCTATATGAGACTTCCGAAGTAATATGAATTTTTCTCAGCTATATATTAATAGTGGCTAAGGTCCCCTCATAAATATGACATGTTCCCATTTCATAAGAAATAAAGGAAAAGAACCACATAGCACAAAAAGAACTTGCTTTATATGTTGTTTTTCCTTTGTTCCTTTCTCTCCTATCCCATAAAAGTGACACTCTCTCCTATCCCATAAAACCCACCCCATCCATCCCATGATTCAAACTCCAGACCTCCAAGGCGATCTCTGAAGTTTTAACCAAGGGGTTCTTCAAATCAAACTAAAACAAAAAACTTCTTCCATCAGATTCAGAATGCAAAGGGACTTAATACCAAAGCTTTCTTTAATTTCTGCCATTCTCCATTTTTAATACCAAAAAATTTCAATTTTCAGTCAAGCTATTCTCTGATTTATATGGTTCTCCATTTTTAATAGAATTTTAAGCCATCTCATAATCAGTTTACCACTACTACCATTTAGCAACAGACTCAAAGCTTTCTCAAATCTGCTAATTGCTAAAAACAGATTCAGATCAGCTTGTTAAAATTTGTGACTGGACCAGGAAGACCAAATTTATCATTTGGAATTTACAACCTACCTATCATTGAATTATTCAGGTTTCATTCTTGAATCCTAAACTAAGTGTCAAGAATTCTCTGGACAGTTTCAGGATTACCAAAATTGGTTGTGGTAAAAGAAAACCTGATTTTTTCTGCTTAAGTTTCAAGTACTCTGCCAAGTCACTTTTTTGTCTTCAACTGCAACAATTTGTCTCTTAACTTTTAAAGTCTAATTTTATATAGCTAAAAGATAAATTGAAGTAATTCCTTTTTCCAACATTGAGTTTCAACCAACATAATAACATGCTAAATGGAGCTCCCACCCCAAAGAACATTAAGATACCCTTATGGCAGAAACAATGACTGTAAGTCGAAGACAGGAATAGTTAAAGTATGTAAAAACAGACAAAAACTAATCGCAAGAATACCTCCCAAGTTGACCAAGAAGAATAATGATACCAATGGTGAGGTTCTCAAGAACAGATGACTCCAACATACTCCACAGCTGGGCAATGATTTTCTTGCATGTCCAGTCCCAGCTCTGTTTTCAAGAAAACATGAAGAAAAAAGAGGTTTAAAAATCTTAGTACAAAAGGGCAACCAATTTCACCACTATAAAGCAAAATCTAAAACCAAACATTTGGCATTTGTATTTCGGTTTTTATTTAAAAAAATATTTTAAAACCTATATAAAAATTATTTATCATAGAACTCAAGGCTAAAAACTTCTAATATTTTTTTGTGTAAAAAATTCAAAATTTTCGCTTCTGCCTGGGGAAAGTCATAGCCAAACACTACTCTTTAGTTCCTTTTATTTTCTGCAAATTTTCTTTCAAAAGGTAAAAAGTATCAGTTGTATCAAAAGCTACCGAATGAGTAACGCTCACTACAAACATAATTAGAAGAAGCACATACCATATTGCATGCAAGCAGCTCCATCAACGATAAGACATCAATAATGTCACACAAAGTCCCAGCAACACCCGATACTGAGTGTTTACCAGGCACAATGTACTTGTCTAAACAACAGGATGCATCATAATTCATATCAAGGACACAGCTCAAGTTGTGTTCAACTTTATCTTCAATGTACGTGACACTTGAATTAGATGAATTTGCTGTCCAATGTTGATGCATAATTCCTGACTGGGCATAATTCTGAAGCTTTGCAAAGAGTAATGAGACAACAATATCCACAGAAAGCGCATCCTTAGAAAATGGGCATCCAACACATGCATGGATCTGCGGTTGAACATCACCCACAGGTGAAAGAGTCGCTATAGCCACCGGTGCACATTCACTTTCAAGGAACATGACCACCGACTTCAATACAGTCATTATTAAACTATAATCTCTTAAGGTGAAAATTTTATTGCCACCCACATAAGCAAACACATGAAGAATAACCAGTACCACAGCAGTATCATATCTATGCATCCGGAAAATGTTATACACAGCTTCACACATAAAGCCAGCACGGTCAGCAGTTGCACATAATGAACCCAAAATAATGCTACCTCCCACCAACAGGTCAGCTGAAGCTGCTTCATGAGAAAATATTACATCCGAACCATCAATAATGACATGCATTTTTGAATCACATTCAACAGCAGTCTCAGAAGACAGATTAGTATACAACATAACTCTCCCGTCTATAAGAAAATCCTCCATTACACTAAGCAGTTCATCCAAACATAATTCAGAAACTAAACTTCTTGACTCAGCATCAGACATCACTGCACCAAATAAACAGTTAAATAGATCAAAAGTAGAAACAAAATATTATAAGAACTAATACAAATACAACAAATCCAACAATAACCAAGACATAGATAAAAGTTTGACCATACCTTCATCAATGTGTTCAGCAAACAAATTTAAGCTTGGGATGAAATCCCTAATCAGAGAGAATTTCCCTGAAGTAGCTGTACAGAAGTTAAAAAGCACCAGCGAGAAAAATACACAAACTCTCTCCCTGAAACAGGAAAAACCATGAAGTTTCATAAAGAAATGCTCAGCATCTACTTATGAAATAATTTAACAGTTATAGGAATCCAAGTAGAGTATCAGAACAAACTAATCAAGAGGTAAAAAACTCATACACAGCCCTTAAAACACTTACTTGGGTAAAAGCTTTTCTTCCAGTTTAAGAGCATGTAAAATTCTATGCACGACAAACTGTGCCTGAGAAGGCAAAGAGCATTGAGCCATACAAGTTTTAGTCGCACAAAAAATTCTAGAGACACTGCTACCATCCTTAATGTTAGAGAACATAACACAGTATTTCGGAATACTTTCAATGGTGGATCTAATTTCATTTTCAAATGGAATGTCTGCCACTCCATCCAAAGAACTAGGAACAACTGACATATCCATTTCCATTCCAGAATTCTGGTAATGGCTTAAACAGGCTTTTCCTGCTGGCATAGTACTGCAAAAACCTTTCTCGTTACTCCTTAGAATGTCAAAGGAACCAAGAGAACACTCGTTCTGATGTTGTAATAATTTAGGTGAAGTGTCCACCCTATTACATTGCATCCTATTGGAACCATTCTCCACATTCATAACATCAAAACTGTCAGAAGATGCAATATTTTCACTTTTGTGAGAGAATCTCTCGCAATTCTCATCCTGTATTGGTCTAAATTGATCCACCTCAAATGTTTCAATCCCTGGAACTTCAATCTCGGGAAGCGTAGGGGATACAGGCATTTCTGCTGCCATCCTATAGCATTCCTCCTCGGCAGCATCATCCAAATCCAGCAATTTCATATAGTTCTTGTTGACAACTTCCTCAAAACCAACCATAATTTTTGGGTCAATTGTATCGGGGTTGGACAAGTGTTCAGGGCAACTTTGCATCTGCTTCATCTGCAAACCATCACAAGATTGCTCCATAACTACTGTCCCTTCATGAGACTTTTTTCTCCTCTTATGAGACCCATCATGCACAGCATATGCAATATCATGCAGGTTAGGTCTCACAAGTTTTGAACCTTCTCTGGGCTTGTCCATATGCCCTTTTACCATACAATGCAAAACCGATAGCTTGTCCTCAAGCTGTTGATTCAACTTCTTACTCTCACAGCACAAAAGTTGAATAGATTCTACAGCGTCAAGTAACATTTTCCTATTCCTAATACGGCCATTAATTCTCCCCAGAGGACATCTAACACTATTTTCAGCAACCACAGCAAGATTTTCATTGCACCTATTTTTTGTAACTTCACCAAACATACTTGAAATAGTTGGCTGTAAATTTAAGTTCTCTTCACCCAGTTTTGCTGATGTGGTAACAGAAAGAGTACCCCTTTCCTGTGAGCCCACCAACTGTCTATCAGAAAAAGATGCCATACTGGAATTTATAGCAGAACTCTGTAACATTTTTCGATTAGAGCCTTCAAGCAGAGACTCCAATTTAGAATTAATACCTGTGATGGATTCAGTACAGCTCCCTCCTTGTATTGGAGGCAAATGGGCATCATGTTGAAATGTTTCCCCAAGAGAATCGAACACAGTTGAATCCATGCACCTAGTCTTCAGCAGTTGATTTTCAGTTTGAAGACATGTTTGACATAATTTTAAGCTGCACAAATTTTTTTTCAACTTTGACCATTGCATACTTGCAAAGTCTCCAGCCTGCAAATCGTATCAAACAATCCCATGTACAATCATGATCAGAATTTCAGGATGAATTAATAATTAAAAAAAAAACAAAAAGTTGTGCATACTAGATGAACAACCTTACACATTGCAAATTGAAACCCTAAACATAAAAGTTAACTAAGATGAACCACAGAGCATATTTAAATTCTTTTTTAAGAACTATGGTACCCAAAATACACAATACTGGAATATAAGGGAGATAAAATATACAAAGAACAGTTAGAAGGAAGGCAATCCCTCTCTCTCTGTCCCCCACCCCCAACAAGCCCCTCTTCTCTCTCTTTCCTGCCCCTCACTTCCTCTCTCTTCTTCCATCCTTTCTTTTGGAATGTTTTCTTTTATTTTCTTTTTCAGTTTTTCCCGGGCTGGGGAAATTAAATTACCAAGCGCTTGTGGGAGTTCCAGTGAATCATAAATCATATCAGTGATGTGCAAATAAATTAAAAGTGCCCACAAATAAAGGTAGCATTGAAAGCAAACTTATCCTCTACCCACCAGTTCAATAACACTAAAGTGCCATCAGGAAACCTTCAGTCTGAGAAAAATCAACCAGTAGCAAAGTACAGTATCAAACGCCAAAACCTGTATGCTATTTTTCAAAAATGAATTATACCACTATGATCATTAAGAATTGAAATTTCGAAGAAAAATAAAGGGTAAAAAATGCAACAAGAAAGGAAAACAGAGATATGAATACCAACTGAGAAACTAACCTTTTCCATGTCATTTATACCTTCAGCAGGAGTTGAGAAACATGCATCCAATGAATCCAAGCGGTTCAAAAATTGAATTAACTCAAGCTTCATGCAACCTACTTCTTGTTGCAAAAGACTGTTACGATTTTTTTCCAACCTAGCCACATCTTTTGCATGCTTTACTCTTTTCTTTTCAAACTTCAGTTGTTTTTTCAAAAGCTTTACTTTTGCTACTTCAGCACTAATGCCTTTGTCAGATGAAACAACCAAAGCATCAACCACTTTTCTGGAGGATGAGAGTTCATATATCTGCTTCTGCAATTCATTAATCTTCAGCCTGGCATCTTCTAACTGCTTTGATAGATGATCACCACAATGTTTTCCTTCAACAGCCTTCTTAGTATTCAGCTCCACAATCTTTCTTCTCTTTTCTGCTATCCTTGTCTTTGAATCTGCTTGTTTTCTCTCACTAAAAGCCTTTTCTTTCTCAACCTCCTCAAATTGCAAAGAGTCAGAAGCTGCCCTTGACTTA
This sequence comes from Durio zibethinus, assembly GCF_047325235.1. Lineage (NCBI taxonomy): Eukaryota > Viridiplantae > Streptophyta > Magnoliopsida > Malvales > Malvaceae > Durio > Durio zibethinus. The sequence continues at coordinate 19,210,780 of NC_143187.1, forward strand.
TCTGTATCTTCCTTCAACACCTCCAATTGTGCTGCCTTTTCTGTTTTTGCAGCGGCAGCGCTTTTATTTCTATCTGGTTGGTCAAAACGACCCTCCCCCAAATTTCTTGAGCCAGAAAGTTCATGTAACTTCTTCTCTAGTTCTTCATTCCTTCTTCTAGCCTCTTCCAGCTGTTTGGCCAAATTGTCAGCATGCAACTTCTCTTCAACAGTTCTCTTCTTAGATGCTTCTGCAATCTTCCTTTGCTCCTCTACTTTAGCCATCTCCTCAATAGCACGTTTTCTGCATTCAACAGCCTTCTTAGTTTCTTCTGCAACATTCCTTCGCTCCTCTGCTTTAGCCATCTCAAAATCGGCAAGTTTTCTTACTTCAACAGCCTTCTTTATAGTTTCTTCTGAAATCTTCCTTTGATCCTCTGCTTCAGCCATCTTTAAATCAGCACGTTTTTGTTCTTCAACAGCCTTCTTAGTTTCTTCTGCAATCTTCCTCTGATCCTCAGCTTTAGCCATCTCCATATCAGCACGTTTTCTTTCTTCAACAGCATTCTTCTTAGTTTCCTGTGCAATCTTCCACTGCTCCTTTGCTTTAGCCATCTCCACATTGGCACATTTTCTTTCTTCACCTGCCAGCTTTTTTTCTTCTTGTAGCTGCTTAGTTGCCTCATCAAACTTTAACTTCTGAGTAACCAACTTGGATTTTACTTCGCTAACTTCTTTTCTTAATGCCTCCAATTGTGTTCTGTACTCCTCAGCCTTCTTTCGTTCAATATCAACAAGCCTCTGTTCTTCACCAGCCTTACCCTTCTCAGTTTCTGCATGTTTTGATACTTCAGCAGCTTTCTTCTTAGTTTCCTCTGCAATCTTCCACTGCTCCTTTGCTTTAGCCATCTCCAAATTGGCACGTTTTCTTTCATCACCTGCCAGCTTTTTTTCTTCTTGTAGCTGCTTAGTTGCCTCATCAAACTTTAACTTCTCAGTAACCAACTTGGATTTTACTTCGCTAACTTCTTTTCTTAATGCCTCCAATTGTGTTCTATACTCCTCAGCCTTCTTTCGTTCAATATCAACAAGCCTCTGTTCTTCACCAGCCTTACCCTTCTCAGTTTCTGCATGTTTTGATACTTCAGCAGCTTTCTTCTTTTCCAAATCTGCCCTCTTCTTCTCTTTCTCAACAAGCTCCTTGAGCCAGTTTATTTCCTTCTCCCTGTCAAAAACACTAGCTTTAAGAAGCTTTATTTCTTCAGCTTTATCTTCGACATTTGAAACTCCCTTTTGCTTTAAGTTGGATATCTCAGACTTTAGAGCAGATAACTCATTCTCCAACAAAACTCTTAAAGCCAATTCTTTTTCTCTTCCCTCTTTCTCCACCTTTGCACGTGCCTGCTCTTCTTCATATACTGCAATGTGCAAAGTTCGGATCATTGAAACAAAAATTGCAGGACAATTCAAATTGAACCTCTAATACTTTACTATAAAAATCAACATAATGAAATTCACAATAGATGGAAGAAGACTCGACTCAATGTATGCAATCACACCTTCTTTAACGCAAGCAATGGTTTAATTCCATTAGCCGACATATGTTTCAGCTAAATCCTTCAAACTTCTTATATAATTATAATTAACAGATAAAAAAAAAACACAAACAAATGAAGGAAAGGAAGTTAAATGCAGTCGCATTACTTTTACCTTTCTTGAGAGTCAAATTCTGGGCTTGAATATTATCACATCCTTTTTCAAGTAGACGCACTGCTTGCTTTAGACAAATTCGCCCCTTTTCTGCCTTTGAATATTTGTTTTTCCACTAAAAGAAAAAAGAATTTAAGAAAAAAATTCCATATCGTAAAACGTGCTTCTCTAAATTGAAAGCATACCACTTGACAGCAGGGTGAGACTTGAACATCCTCCACTGGCGACTCTGCAACACTCGTCTCTGCCGTGTCAGGAACATCCACCGCCATTGATGCAAAAAGTATCTAGAATTTGAGATTAGGAAATCATCAAAATAATCAGACTGCAAAAAAAAGGAAAGCATTTTTTAAAATTCTTGAGTAATCCTTTTTTCTTTAGGTAAATTCTCAGGAAACAAACATCGCAAGAGCTTGAAATTATCCACATAAAAGAAAAAAATAAAAAAAGACTTACTTGTATTAAATTTAATATTCTGGGAATGGCGCCTTACATGTCCCAAATCAAATGCAGCAAAAAAAAAATAATAAAGGAAAGAAAAGAAAAGAAACGAAAAACCCTAAACCTTGATTTTGGAGAGAGAAGAGACTGCTGTGGCGAATAAACTCTAGAAGTAGAAGTCTAATGACCCGACCAATGAAAATATATGCGCGAGTCGACCCGATTGTGAAGCGAATTTCGGAGTCGAAACTGGATTTCTCTCCCCTTTTATGGATCCAACTCAACAGTATTTTTTTTTTTCTGTCAAGAATTTGGGCTGCTTTTTATTGCTAATAAACGTACTTTCTTAATAAATCAAATTAAAAATAGTATAAAGTTCCTTTCCTCTTCCAATTTTATTTTTGGGTCTTGAGCATAATTATCGGACGAGATATTAAATCGTTCAAGATTTAAGATTATCAATTCAATGGTTCGATCATCAGACCAATAAATTAATTATCAATTTAATAAAAACAATTTTAAAATTTTAAAATTTAAACTTTTAATTAAAATTATAATTTAATAATTCAGCCATAAAATTATAAATTTTAAGACATATCATAAATTTTAAATTTTAAAATTTAAAATTCATAAAATAATTAATTACTAGTTAGAAATGAAATTATTTAATATTTTATTAAAATCATATTTTATATTTTAATAGTTAGAAATAATATTTATATTTTAATAAATATAATAAATAATAAGTAATAAATAATTATTATTTATATTTATTAAAATATAATTATTATTTATTAATATATAATAATTAATCTTTATGTAATAAAAAAGAAATATCTATATATAAAATTAATAAAAAGGAAATATTTATATTTAGATGAAAATTAGTAAAAAGAAAATTAAAATCATTTTTATATTTTTTATATTAATGTAGATTTTTTTATTAATTTTAATATATACATTTTCTTTTATTAATTTTAATATATACATTTTCTTTTATTAATTATTTTTTATCATGGTTAAATAATTAATCATTTTTATTAATATTTATTTTTTTATTAATTTTATATATTATTAATTTTATAATTATTTTTAATTATGATATCAATTAATAAAATTTTTTGTTAGATTATCTTTTATTGAAAATTACTTCTTTTTATACATATATAAGTTTTTTTAATTATTCATGTATCAAAATATACTAACATATCATTAATATAATAATGCAAGGATTTTAATAGTAAAAAATAAGAATTAGAAGTTTATTTAGATGAAATAGTAGTATAAGAGTTTAATTATATTATTTTAAATACTTGTAAGATTTTTTTTATATTTTATCTAAACTTATTAATTAGTATTAAATCAGTTTGATTTAAAAAATTTATTTAATTTATTAATTTATTATGTAAACCATCTATTCATAATAATTTAAAATAATTTAATTACAAAATTAAATCTATATCAATATCAATTTACTAATTCATCTTATCGAACCAATGATCTTATCTAATTTTGATAACTACAATAGCGAGGCCTAACTCCTAAACTTTTTACTGTGTGTATATATTTGTAGTTTGCACCGCCTTAGTGCCCCCGTAAGGCTAAAGAGATTTTTTTTTTACCAAAAATTAATATGTATAAATATTGGATAAATTATAAGATTACTCACTATCACTCAAGCTAATGTTTATGAATTTTTTTTTCTTTTTTCTGTTGAGGTCGCATTGTCATGTTATTTATTACTTGTCACATGGCATTTATCACGTAACACTTGAGATATAGCATTACAAATTTTAAAAAGAAATGGATATTAAAAAATTATTTAATTTTGTAGAAAAATTTTGTTTACTTGTCACATGACATTTATCACGTAATACTTGAGATATAGCATTACAAATTTTAAAAAGAAATGGATATTAAAAAATTATTTAATTTTGTAAGTAAATTTTATTTATTTGTCATATGGCATTTATCACGTAATACTCGAGATATAGCATTACAAAATTTAAAAAGAAATGGATATTAAAAAATTATTTAATTTTGTAGGTAAATTTTATCTACATTTTTTAGATTTAGTCAAAATTCAAGCTAATTCCGTTCGTTAAAAAATGAATATCAGGTTCTAAAGTTATCAATTTGGTTATATAAATTAGTCAAGTTATTAATTCAGTTTTAAAATATCTATTAAAAATATTGTAAAAATCATTATGCCTTTAAATGAAAAAGAACTTAAAATATTTAGTTTTTGATGAAAAATTTTGATATTTTTACAGCGGCAAAAAAATTTTCAAATTTAGTATTTTCAATTATTTCATTTTTTTAAAACAAAAAGATAAAAAAAATTTTGCTAAGTCTTTTTAGTTCCTTTTCCTAAAACAAAAAAAAAAAAGAAAAAAAACCCTTTTATTTCTATTGTTTCAAATAAAATTTTCTTTTGTGGCTTTGTTAAAATTTAATTAAAGTTTCTTGCACTTTTTTTAGATTTTGTATTTTCAAAGTTGTTTTTAAAAAAATGTTGCATTATAAAAATAAAAAAATATAGAAAAATTTTGCATTGTCAAAATAAAACAAAAATTTTAATTCTTTTCATTCTTAAAAAAATTTTATTTTATTTTCTTCATTTTTTGATAACTTAATTTTTTGAGAGTTTTTATTTTGACTGTTCAAATTTGAAAATTTCTTAATTTGATCATTAACATTATAAAATTTATTAATATAGTAATGTCATGTGACAAATAGTAGATGACATGGCAATGTCATATCAACAAATTGTTATTCAATAAGAACTTAATGATAAAAAGTTTTAAAAACATTAGCGATTAAATAGTAACTGTCATATTTGGATAATCAAAGTGAACGCTTGAAATCTTTATTAACTAATCTTATAATCTACACTTACGTATTTTTATAAAATTGAATATATATATGACTGAATTTTGAGCAATAAATATAATAATTAATACTCATTAAATATTAAATGTTTTTTGGTAAATAAGGGAACAAGTTCATTAAAAAAAGTTAAACAATTCGATACAAGAAAGTCCCAGAAACATTAGCCACCAAGAGCGGCTGGATAAAGTTAGAAGGACAAGAATGGATAACAAAAAGATTGTCAAAAGTTGTATAACTAGAGGTATTGCTAGTACAAAAGTCCCAGCTATCCTGGGTGAGGTTACTGCCTTTGCGAGCAAGAGCATCCGCGCATATGTTCCCTTCACAGAAAGTGTGGGTGATTCTCTTTTGTTGGAACCGATTCAGGAGAGTCCTGCAATCACAAATTAAAGGGTCAAGCATATGATTTGTGGATGACTGGTTGGAGATGAGGCTGATAACAGCTATTGCGTCAACTTCAAATTCTAAGCTGGAGATTTGTTTTTGAAGAGCCAAGGCAAGGCCATCTCTCAGAGCCCAGAGCTCTGCTTCAATGCTAGTAGCTTTTCCTATGTGTCTAATTGAACTAGCAACCCAATTTCCTTCATGATTGATAATGATGGCGCCAGCAACAACGGTGCCAGGATTACCGATGGCTGAGCCATCAGTGTTGAGCTTATGCCAACCCTTGGCAGGACGTGACCATTTGACAGGGATGAATGAGGGAGAACTTGCTTTGTGACAGTTGTGAGATAAAGCAAAGAATTCCGTCGCGCGGCTAATGGCCTGGTAAAATATAATAAGGGAGGGTTTGGTGTTTCGCCTGGTAAAATATAGATCGCTGCGTTTCTAGCAAGCCAAAGTTCCTAAATAAAGTGAATGAAAATGAGTTTTCAGGGAATGCAATGGGCATGGTAGGATAGTTTAGAAGTCATGTGGCTCTTGAGCGAAATAGGAAGGGGGCTGGAAAAGGAGCAGATTAGCTGATGAGGGACCTTTATGAGTTGCCGCAGTGACAGTAGGGTGGGACTGGCTCTAAGAATGTGATCGAGACTCTTTTCATCGTTGTGGCGAAGAGGGCAAGATGAAGTAGGAACAATGCCCCTCCTAGCAAGAAAACTTCTAGTTGGAAGGATCTGGTGGGTACATTCCTACAGGAAAAACTTGAGTTTTGGGAGGGTGTTTTGTTTCCAAATCCATAACCAATCAATCTCGGGTTGAGGCGCAATAAAAGGATCGATTTCGAGGGCAAGTTTGTACGTGCTAGGAAAAGTGAAGCATCCGTCCCTCGAAAGGTTCCCGCAGATAGTGTCAGCGGTAACATGATGGTGGGGAAAAGGCAAGCGAAGGATAATGCTAAGGATATCAGAGGGAAGGGAGAATGAGATGGGTAGGTTAGCATCCTGTTTGAACATAGATATGAAATCTTTGACCTTGAAGTCATCCTCTATTAGGTTAAAGAGGCCAATAACCAGGGAACGTAAGGTGCCAAGACCTGTCCAATTATCATGCCAAAAGTTCACTTGGTGACCATCTCTAACGATCCATCTTATACCTTTTTGGAGTTTAATTTAAGCCGATTTCATGGACTTCCAGGTAATGGAGGCTTGGGGGTTATTCTTGGGAGGGCCATGGATATTAAGGTATTTGGCCCTCAAGGTTTTAGCCCATAACGACTCCGGGTGATTGAGCAGTCTCCAACTGAGTTTTGTAAGATGAGCCAGATTGTGGGGTTTTGAAAGGCGGATGCCAAGTCCTCCATCCTCCTTGGGTTAAGTGACTGTGGACCATTTGATTCGATGGAGTTTCCTAGAGTTCTTAGAGCCTCTCCGCAGAAAGTTTTTGTTGACTTTGTCAAGGTCCTTGCATATACTAGTAGGGAGTGACCTGCATTGCATATAATAAAAGGGAATAGTAGCAGTAGTTGATTGGATAAGGATGAGGCGACGAGTTGGAGATAAGAGGAGAGCTTTCCAGCCTACGAGTTTTGATTTGACCTTATCAAGGATGAACATGCAATCTTACTGTTTTGCACGGCCGTGGTGGAAAGGAAAGCCAAGATATTTACCAAGCTTTGAAATAGCATTTATGCCGATGCAAAAGGTGGTTCTAGTAATTTGATCCTGGGTAGCAATTGGAGAGAAAAGAATTTTTTATTTTTGGAGACTGATGCATTGTCCTGACTCGTTACAATAGTTAGCTAGAATGGTGCTGGTCGATTTTTTATCTGTTCTAGCAAAAAGGAGGATGTCATCAGTGAACAGAAAATGGGAAAACTTTGGGCCCGATCGAAAGAAGCTAGGAGGAAACCACTCCTTTCTTTCACAAGCTTAGTTGATCAAGTGGCCGAGATATTCCATGCAAAGGATAAAGGGATAAAGAGATAAGCTGTCAAGTTTACCACCGTTGACAATGACAGACATGGAGGAAGATAAGACACAATTCATGATAAGAGAGATCCAGTTTTTGAGAAAGTTGAATAAGTACAAGTTCTTCCTGATGAAAGCCCATTCAAGGCGATCAAAGGCTTTCTCAAGATCAAGTTTAACGGCCATCCAGTCATGCTTCCCTTTCTTACTTTTCATGGTGTGTATTAGTTTTTTAGCAAGGAGGAAATTTTCAATAGCTTAGCGCCCAGGAATGAAGCTTGCTTAGAGAGGGGAGATGAGCTTTTCCAGGAAATGTCTTAGATGTAACACAAGGATTTTCGTGACAAGTTTGTAACCTGCGTTGCATAAACTTATAGGCCTATCATGTGAAATACAGGTGGGTGTTTTACATTTGGGAATAAGAGTGATGAGTGTGGCATTGAGTTCCTCAGGGATTTTGGATTCAAGAAAGATGTCTTGAATAGCAGAATACAACTTTGGACCTACAGTTTGCCAACAGCGTTGGTAGAAATAAAGGTGCAGACCATCAGGGCCAAGAGCTTTGAATGGTTTGAAAGACCATAGCGTTTTGTGCACTTCAAGGTTTGTCACTGGTTGTGTCGAGATGTCGGCATCTGTGGGGGATAGTCTAGGCCAAATGGGGGAGGGGGTGAGGACTGAAGCTGGTCATGGGCACGGTCTGTAGAAAACACAGATGAAAAATGGGACACTACGAGGTTTTGAAGGTTTTTAACGTCCGAAACCCGGTCTCCCACGTTATCAAAAAGCCCCCGAATTTTGTTAACGCTTCTACGTACTAGAATAGTGGTGTGAAAAACTTGTGTTACGTTCTCCCTCAAGCAGCCACTTTACTCGAGATTTCAAGGCCCAAAGTTCTTCTTCTTTTTTGAGGATTTATTGATACTCACGAGTGAGGGAGTTTTGAAGGTCAACAAGGAAAGAGTTAGGATTTGTGGCAAGTACTTTTTGTATACCCTCAAGCCTAGCAAGGGCTCTTTTTTAACGTGCATGAACATTGCCAAAGACTCTTTTATTCTAGGTTTGGAGTTTGTTTGTAAAAGCAGAGGTGGTGAGGTGGAGCCTTGAGTCATTATCACACCAAAAAGCCTGTAGGACGCTGTTGAATTCAGGGTGGTTTAGCCCATGATTTGGAAACAAAAGGGCTTGTTGAAGAAACGAGGGCCGTCGCAGTTTAAACTGATAAGGATGGGGCTATGATCAAAACGAGTTCTAGGTAGAAGTCTAACTGAAGCATTTGGGTAAAGGGTTCTCCAAGAAGGGTTGGCAAGTGCAAGGTCAATCCTTTGCTGGATGAAGGAACTATGATTTCTAAGGTTTGTCCAGGTGAAGCGCAAGCTGGAATATCCAAGGTCCAGGATCTCGCAATTGTTCAGACAATTATGGAAAGCTCTAAGTCGACTAGTAGAGGTGGATAGTCCCCCTTTTTTGTCATTACAAGAGAGTACTTCATTGAAAGTCCCCAACGGCAAGCCAAGAAAGTTCGTGGTTTGAGGTAACAACTGAAAGGTTATTCCAAAGTATTCTTTCATAAAATCTAAGGCTAGCATAGATACTTGAAAGAAGCCAAGAGGAGTTAGTAGAGTGTACCTTAACAGCGGCATGAATCTCTTGCTCAGTGTCACATAGAGGGTTTCACAGTGACCAGACTGGAGTTCCGTAGCATCCATATGTCATCGCTGTAGCCAATGGTTATGGTGTCTCTCCATGCATCAAAGGGGAGGCTGTCAATGATGTTGCGCACCTTTTCTCCAAAAGCTCTGTTTTCGGTAATGATCATGATTTCAGGTTGATGAAGTCTTACAAGATCTCTTGCTGTGCAAATGAAGTCTGGGTGGCAGGCCCCTCGACAATTCCAAACAAGAATGGACATGGGTAATATGGTTGGAAAGAGTGCGGAGGACCTATTATTGATGGCTTTCATTTAGCTTTGAAGAGGGTGGTGGGCATTCTTTGGGTGATCTCCGTCCATGGGAAAAGTTTCAGTTTGTGCACTAGGATGTATGGTTCCTAGGTCAGGAGAGGTATGACATATAACCTGAACTGGTGGATAAAGTTGCTTATTGCTATTTTCAGAATCATGGTCTGCGTGCTGAGGGGGGAAATCTCAAGGAGCCTGCTGGCAAAGGTGGTTTCTAGGTAGTGAATGATCCATGGAGAGATCGTGGGAAGGAATTTCAAGGCTTGACATACAGTGGAGTTGGGCACTAGCAATGGCTGCACAAGTGGGGGCAAGATTAGCATGGGAACAAAGGGCCAAGCTGTTGTTTGGGCTCATGTTTGGGGAGCAGTTCCTTGCGGTGTACCTCTCGCGTGGAGAGAGAGATCGTCGGAATCGCCCACTGATTCAGTTGCTTTCAGGGCTCGTCTCAGAAGATCCTCTGACTGACCTAGAAAGGCCAAATGAGAGGGTTGTTGGGGGCATGGCCTAGGCAAGTTCAGGGTGAATGATCTTAAACGTTCTCTCCGAGCTCTTCTTTCCCAACAAATCCTCATTTTCTGGCTCGCATTAAGGTTGCGGTACTCCGGGCGTTGGAAGTGACTGCTGGTCCATCGACTTGTCATTTTTGGAGAAAGGATTGGGGAGATGGGAGGATTGAGAGTTTGCACAAGAGGGAGCCTGTGAGGATGGGGTGGCTCTGGGCAAAGTAAGGGTTGAAGGAAGCGGGGAAGCACGTGATTGATCTTTTTGGAGTTGCATGGAAGTGGAAGCCTGCATGCAAGACTCTAAAGTTTTCGAGGGTACGTTGCATGAAACGAGAAAATTTTTTGACTTTGTCTGTCCAGGGGGAAGCTTATCGAGCATCTCGAGAGGTAGAGAACAATGTTGCTCAGAGACCAGAAAGGTGGGGAAGGTGGACTTTCCTTTATTATGATATGTTTCAAATGACAGATGTGACGTTCTGCCAGTACCATGGCTTTGCATGGGATGGGAATGTGTAGGTAGAGCTTCATGCTTTTTCTTAGCATGCAAGATAGGCTGATGACAGTGGGCTTTGGCAGGGTGTCGGGGATTACTTTGTAACCCTTTGTTACAGGTGCTCTAACAGCTTTTTGCTTTATTCGGCGTCTCTGCACAAGCATCCAAGGACCGTAATTGTCCTCATCTAAGTTAGGGTTGGGCGAGGCAGGTGGCGAAGGTGGGTTTGCCGTTGAAGATGAGGCTTCCGTGGCAGGGATCTTAGTGTTGGTGTCAGGAAATAGTTCCTTTTTATGGCCTATACGTCAACATTCGAAGCATAGGAGACCTAGACCCTCATATATGATCACCTGTTTATGACCTTCAACTGTAATAAACTTTAGGAGAGGATTCACAAGGTTTACCTGGACGCACAACCTGGCATATCTTCCTCTTTCGCTAGCTAACGTGTGGTTGTCAACACGAAGGAGGATGCCTATTCTTTTACCAATCTTCCTTAGCATGTCTGAGTCGTAGTATTCTATAAGTAGTTCTGAAAGGCGAAACAGCAACCGACAAAAGGGAGCTTTCGAGGCTCTAAAGTTAGGTTCCCAGCGCCTTACCACGAGAAAGCGACCTCGAATAAACCATGGGCCACCTTTAATGACCGTTTCATTATCTTCAGGATTAAGGAATTTTATAAGGAAGTAGTCACCTCCAAGGTCAATGGTGTAGAATTTATCCTGCAACCTCCAGAGCTGACTGAGCTTGTGGACAAGATATTGAAAGCCCACCGTTTTCCCAAAGACCTTGACAATGAGTGATTTTGCCCATTTTGACTGGATGCGCTGCTTTTCTGCTTTTGTAAGAGTGATGTTGATGTCAGCAGTAATGTCTTGGGGAATCTGATCCTGGGTATCATCTTCAATGTCTGTCTCCATACCATCACTGTCAGTTTGATATGAAGGTTGGTGAAAAGCTCCATAGCTGGGCCCCAACAGAGAGTCCTTGTAGGCAAGAACCAGGCGAGGAGTGGAAGTCTCTTCAGTACATGTGGTATGGTTACCCTTGACCTTTTTTGTGCTCCGGAGAAGTTCTGCAACTTCTTCAGTGTAGGGGCAAGGGGAGGGAGAAGAAGGAGGATTCGAGCTCATTTGCATTTTGCTGATTTCAATGTATCTTTATAAGTACTAATTTTTTTAATAAATTAATCTAATATAAGGTGTTGTTTGATAAATTAAACAAATTCAATTATGAAAATTAAGTATTGAAATTTTATTTCTGATCATTTAAATACCAAATTTATTATATAAAAGTTGTTTTACATGCTATTGAAAATTAAATGTAAGTAAAATTTTTATTAATCTTTTTTTAAAAAAACAAGACATGATTTTGCAATTATTTTTAGTTGGTACAAGTTAAAAAGTAAATAATAAATTATTAAAAAGGAATGAATATGAAATTAATGCAATTAGTTAACATTTTTCCGTAAATAAAAGTGACTTAATACATTAAGTAGCTTTTAGGTGCTTAAAATTTTTAACATTTTTTATTGAAAATCTTTTATTAAGATAATATTCGGTATGTTGTAATTGATCAAAAAATAGTGATAATCCTATGATGATTAGATTATCATATTTGATAACCATTTAATAATTTTATGTCACGATTATATTAGATTATTGAGAGTCATAATTCATTATCTTGAAAGTTAATCTAATTTTTATTTAAATGGGTAAAACATTTTTATTATTAAGGTGAGGTGATCTATAAAACTAATAATGATCAATATTATGCATTTAATACGTGAATTAAAATTTTATTTATTTCAAAATTAATTATAATTATTTTATATTATAAATTTTTACATTTTCAAATTAATATTCATAATAATAAATTCAAAAATAATTTGTGTGATTTTTTTAATTTTTTAATTTATGTATAATATAATCTTTTGATTTTAATAGATTTGTTTTATTTTCTAATTCAAAATTTTTTCATATAATTTATACTATAAAAACTAATTAACCTATTAATAAATATATATTTAATTTAATTATATTTTATTATGAAATAAATTAAATATTACTAATATTTTACAAAATATTTGGAGCTCACGCATCTCCTTGTGATGCTCCTAAATTGTACAGGCACAATGGGGACTAACGATATCTATTGCTCTATTTTAACTAAGATTTACGATTTCATTACAGTTTGTGAACTGTATATTCTTTTCTGCTCTTTGTTCTTCTTAAGATCGAAAGGAGGAAAATTTAGGCTAGGAATCGAGGATACAGACTCTGAGAGGTTGATGTGGGAATTAGAGGAGGCAGTGCTTCGAGATTTAGCTTGGCTCGGTCTTGACTGGGACGAAGGTATTGTTTGTCCTCTTTTATCATCATCTTCCTATATCAGTTAGTTTGGCTTGAAATGTATTACTACAATTTTACATGTACCATTCTATTTGTCACTTTTAGAATTAATAGATTTTGTCTGTTGCTATGCAGGCCTAGTGTGGGTCGGGACTATGGTCCTTATCAACAATCCAAAAGGAATTCTATGTACAAGCAATATGCTAAGAAGATCTTAGAATCTGATCATGTTTATCGTTGTTTTTGTTCCAGTAAGGTAGTTCATTTCAACTAAACATTATGAAAAGGAAGGGACTTGAATTGAATTACTTTTTGATTTCAGCTGATTGTCTCTGGAAATTGGATTGGAAACTATTTTTGTTGAGACAAATATGCAAATTTTTGTGTTTCAAAAAACATAACCTAAAGCACTCCATTATAAGTTCATTCTTAACCCTCTACAGGAACTTGAAATGATGAAGGAGATTGCATAGCTAAAGAAACTTCCTCTTGTATACTCTGGGAAGTGGGCCACTACAACAGATGAAGGAGTACAAGAAGAGTAGCGAAGGGAATCCCTTATACATATTGGTTTCGTGTTCCAAAGGAAAGGAACTTGAAAATTAATGACCTTAGAGGTGAACTAAGTTCCATTTTTTGCACTATTTCTTCCTTAATAGCCTTGTGCCCAGTAAACTGCAATTTGTTGTCTGTAATTTAAGGTTTTTTTTTTTTTTTTTGCTTAACAGTACCATTATATTTAAATTTCAGTGGTCCTTTTACAACAGATTATATAATACTTGTTTACAACTTTTGTGTTACAGTTGATGATGCTACCATGGCTATTTCACATGTTATAACATAATTAGAAAAGTCTAATTATTTTACCATTTTACTAAATCTAATATCGGTTTTATTTATGATCTTTTTGGTCCTCTATCCTCACGCTCTCTGTAAACTGGCATTTCAGAGTAGAAGAGCATTTACCTAATACTCTAAGGCAAGCCTTAATATACAAGGTAATCTTAAAAAGCATCAATTCTTTTTTCAATGTTTTGTGGCTTTTGGAGTTTCTGATTTCTTTTAACTATATGGCATTTAAACAATATTTTGCATAGGCTCTTGGATTCCCAGTGCCTTTCTTTGCCCTTTTTTTTTTTTTTTTTATACCTGATAGAAGTAAACTGTCAAAACATCATGGTGCAACTTCAGTTGGTCAGGTAAGTAATTATCTTCATTCTACTTTTTTTTTTCGCGGCAAATATTGCAAATTAAATGTTTTCACTTTGATTTCATTGGGTTCTACAAGTGTATCTTTTAAATTAAGGATTAAAATTCTCCATATTTAACAATTACCTGTTCCATTTTAGAGAGACAGGGTATCTACCTCAAGCAATGGCGGATTAATTGGCACTTTTAGGTTGGGGTGATGGAACTGAAAATGGGTTTTTCACAATTAAGCAACTTGGTTAGTTTTTCCTTTGACCTGCTCTGATGTACATGCTTCTATGCTTCTAAGTCCTATGATCAAGTTAGGCAAATAATATCTGTATTATTGTTATTATACATTTTCACACTTTAATATTTTTTATGCAATTCACAGTTGAAAAGTTCTCAATTGGTCATGTTAACAAAAATGGTGCCGTATTATTAATATAGCATGCTGTAGTGGTCCTTACATTTAGTTGTATTGGATATGCCATGCCATTCATATTATGTGCAACAACTAGTTTACGATCTATGCAATGCATGAATTATTTATATTTATACTTATATATATAATTATACACATAAATAAATATTTTTAATAAAATAATATAAAATATATGTATATAAATATATATGTGTACAATTTACTTATTTGAGAAAACAAAACTTTTGTGGATGAGGCATTTTCTTAATTAGTGGTAAGAAAAAGAAGTCTTGAAATCTTAAGATTCAAAGTTCAAATCTTATCATATGTGAATTTGATCAAACTTTATATTGGATTTGTCTAGTGATTTTGTATTGAGTTATATTGATTTATTTGTTTAATTTAATTTAGTGATTTTTTAATATGAATGTAATATTTGAACAATATTATTGCTTAAGAAAAAGTAAGCCGAAATTTGCATTAACTCAAAGTTCTTCATCAATTTTACATTATTTATGTTTATTCTAGTTAAACATAAGTTAATTTTATTTAAGAAAACAATAAATTTATATGTTAGGATTATAAGAGTAATGTAGATATATTTTGGTGCAATTTCAATAATATCTTTCAAAAATATTTTAGCAAATTTGATTTATAAAAAATGTTTCTTTTGACTTTTCTAAGAAAAAATTAAAAGAAAAAATTGATTCTCGTAAATGATTACATGAACTTTTCAAATAATTTGTTATTACTCATGATAACCTATTTAAATCAAGTTCAAAAGAAAAGAAAATCTATTATCATAATTCATTATATATGTGCTTGTGAGACTAGAGTTTAAATTTTGGATGTTGATAGTATAACAAATAATCACATAGTCAAACTGGTAACTATAATAAAAATCTCAATTAAAATCATGTAATTCTTTATCTTAATATAGAAGAAAGTTAAAAATGTAAAATGTAAAAGTAAGCCATTTGATACAATAACATTATACTATGAAATTATAAAAACTTTATATATATTGTCAATTTGCTAAAGGATTGATTGCTTATTAAATGCAAATACCAAATCTTGTATGGCAATAGGAAATACCTAAGCCCTACATTTTAAAAAAAAAATTATTAAATAACATGAAATATATCAATAACAATTTTCTCTTGTACACTAATTACTCTATTTGCATATATAATGACAAAAAATTAAAGTTTAATCCCTATAGCAAGTGGAATGAAATTATTTATCAAATAAGATATTATTAGGGTTGTAAATGAACCAAACATGAATGAACAAATGTATGTTTGTATTTATTTGTTTATTTTTAAAGGTGTTCACGTTCGGTTTGTATTCATTAAAAAAATTGCTATGTTCGTTTATTTAAATAATATGTTGTTCGTGTTTGATTCGTGTTTATTTAATTAAATTAAAAGCGCTCATTCATGAATATTAAATGAATATGTTCATTAACATATATAAATGAACATATTCTTGAATAGTAAACAAACCATAACCAAACAAATTTAAACAGACAAACTCTAAACAAACATAAACAAACCTGAAAATATAATTAGGGTAAACGATAAAACTATAATTTTATTAGTATTATTATAAATGAACAAATAATGAATAATAAATGAACGAGTTTTAAACGAACATTAAACAAGCTTGTTCATGAACATAAATAAACTAAACAGACCTCTGTTCGTGTTCAGTTTATCTAATAATCAAATATAAAAATGTTATTCAAGATCATTTATTAAACTTAATAAACGAATATAAACGAACAGAAACTTAACATATTCACGAACAATTTGTCAAAAACTCTGTTTGTTTACACCTCTAGATATTATGAGAAAAGTAGGATTTCAACCTTATTTATTTTACTTTTATTTGATTTGTAAAAGAAAATAACAACTATAAGATCTGGGATTTTTTTCTATAAAACATAAATACTATATGATAATTTAATAATTATAAGTTTTTTATTTAACAAATAAGATTATATAAATACCATGATACCATTATTATACCATTATTATATTTTATAGCAAAAATAAAATAATATCAATAAAAAATAAAACAATAATAGTAAAATCATGGGATCAATAAACAATATCACATAAAAATAGAGGAAAATGTCAAAAATAACTTATTAAAAAATTTAGTAAGAGAATGGGACACAAAAATGTAAAAAAAAAAAAAAAAAGGTTAAACAATTACACTCATAGAAATTATTATACCATTCTTACGATGGTACTTATAATGCTTTTATCTTGCATGTACATGACAATTCTAATCATAAAATTTTTGTGTATTAACCTAGTTTCCATGATTGAAAATCCTACTAGGGGGAAAATTTCAAATACTATTACATTAATCTTTTTATTGATGCAAGAAATCCACAAACCCATATACATAATACCATTCAGGGCTCCAAAATCTATTTTTTTCACATCTTTGCCTTTAGAAAATTAAACCATCAATTGAACAGTACGACTTAGGAGAAGATGAATCTGTACATTTTGAACTGTAATTAACAAATAAAATACACAAATATTCTATTCCATAAAATGCATAGCAAGAAGAGAAAAAGAATTACAAAGACATAATAAAAATTAAGTCAATTTATAAGAGATTAGTAGATAAAAAAGTGATTAAAAATATAACAAATGAAGCTTAATAACAGATGATAGGTGCATATTAGATGTAGATATTCAAAATACTTGGTATTAACAAAGTAGATAATCAAAATACTTGGTATTGACAATGTTCATTCACCACCCGCAAATCTATAAATGTCAAAGAATACAAAAGAAAGCTAATAAACTGACGTTGAAAAAGAAAAAAAAAGTGAAAGTTATAATCTATCAAGTGATACTTATAAACAATGCAAATGTTAAAATAATGTAATGGAATCATTTTATAAAGAACTTAATATTTATAATATTGAATAAGAGAGAAAGTAATAATAGAATTCAATGATAGTAATTAATGAGTTATGATAAAAAGGGAAAAATAATTTTGAATTAATTCAATATTCAATTTAAAAAAATTAAAAATTAAATAAGTTCCCTTTTATAAAATTCAATTTTAAAATTTGAATTTTTCATGATGATTAAAAAAAAGGCTTATATATTAGATGTGATGGCAAAATTTATTTTTAAATTTAAATTTAAAAAGAAAATAGAAGGCAATGTAAATTAGTTTTAAAAGGTTAATTAAAGAGAAAATTAATTGGTCGGCTTTCGATTAATGATTTTTATTTTAGGAACATATCATGGAAATTAGTTAAATGTAAATAGAAAATCTATTTTTGGAACATATCATGGAAATATATCATTTAAATTAAGAATAGTTGTTGATCTTCTTTCATAAAATAATTGATTTTTTTTTATAAAATTATAAGAGGTGATTTAAAATAATTTATTTTAAATTAATGCATACTTTGACTACTTCTATTTTAGTGTAATAATCTTGTTTACATGGGAAAGTCTATGTTTAACATTTTGAAAAGTTTTTATTAAAGAGTAAATTATGCCTGAAAATATGTGTGATTGCAAATAGAAATAAATATAAAAAATATATGTATGTTTGCAATTAATTAGGCTTTTTATTTTATGTTTGAATTTCTAGCATTATATATTTGGCTTATATATTCATTTAGATTAATAAATGCATAAATTCTTTCTTAATTAAAACTAAAATTATGGTTAGTTAATACTTTCAAAGCATATTTCTTATTTATTACGTTCATGTTTGATGCTTAAAATTAATAATTGAATTTTTTGAAAATGATTTAAAATAATTGATTTGAAATATATATTTACAAAAGGTAAGAATATTTGATTTTTATGAGATAATAAATATACTTAATTTAGTCAAAATAAATCTTCTAAATAAATAAAATTTATATGAAATCAAATCAAAATAATTAAATACCGTAAATATGAAAAATTTTCAAGATTGTTCACATGTCAATAATATAAGCTATCTACATTAGATAATTTTTATTTTTGCCAAACCCATTAGCTTTTATATATTTATAAAATATTTGTTGCCGCTTAACCTACATAATTTCTGTCCTTGATTTTCAAAAGGATTTTTTTGCAAACTAGAGGAGCCATAATGGAATCTATAAATGCATTGCCAACCTACAAGTTTAAATCCAAGTATAGCTATCCCATTTTGTCCGAGAGTTTCTCCGAAATTGAAACGGACCTTTAACAGTAAATTAGGCCCGATTGGATAGCTTTGGCCTAATAAGAAAAATTTTTATTTTTATTTGATTTAATTTGATTGTATTGTTAATTTTATTTTTTTTCAAAAAATCAAAAGTAACAAAAACAGTCAAAAGTTAAAAAAAATAAAAAAAAAAAAAAATTAAATGAAAATAAAACAGGAATTTTACAAGAAAATCTTTGATTCAGTCTTTAAATTTAATTTTTGATTCCTACAATCATTGAAAAAGGGAAGAAATAAAATCATAGAATTAATTTTTAGAAAATCAAATCAAACCAAAATTTTGGTTGAATTGTTTTATTTTCCAGAATGAAAGGGATTCAATCTTTATAAATGAATAGAATGCATATAGAGGGGATATGCAAGAAAATCGTACAAAGAATTTTTAGCAAATAACAAGCAATCACAGTAAGAAATTTGAATGTTAAAAAGATTTTGGGTTTTTGATTCTGAGTTGGGGGATTTGGGTTGATATTTTTAGTACTTTTGGGAATTGTTTTAAGTTTGAGTTTTCTGAGGTTTTCTTTGGAATCTAGTTTTCATTCTGGGTTTTGATTGATTTCGATTCAAGTTCTTTCTTAGGAAATTTTGGGTTTATTTGATTTATGGATTTTTGGTGAATTTTGGGGATTTTAGTTTTCTAAGGGTTTATGAAAGTTAATAGGACTTTAGAGTTCTTAAATCGTTTTCAAAATTTAAGGAGTGATTTCTAGGTTTTGTTTTTGGGATTTTTTTGTTTCTTTTTTATTTTTGGGATTTAGTGGGATTGTTGAATTTTTTTTGGTTGGATTATAATTTTTGGGTATTTATTGAATTTTTGAGTTAAATGTCTGAATTTTTGGCCAAAAACATGACGGCCGAAAGGATTGCTATGGTTGGATTCTATGGTAGTTTCTAGGAAAGTTTTAACTTTCCAATGGCCGATTGAATTTCTTGATGCTGAAATATGGGATTTTGATCAATGTTCTTGATTTTCTAATGGAATCTAAAAAAAGGACAAAAGACTGATTTTAGAGAGAGAAAGTAAAAGCAAATTTTGGGGTAAAGGGGTTGAAATTTTACATTTTATATCAAATACCATACGATGAGGTTTTATCACCCTAGGATTCACAAGTTGACCTACATGTGATTTGCATGCTGACCCGTCTATAATCCACGCATTTCGCAAGTTTTTTTCTTTTCTTTTTTTGTTTATTTTTTGCTTTGATTTTTTTATTTTATTTCTCTTTTTTTATATATTATATATATATTATATATAATATTTATATTTATATTTATATTTATATTTTAATAGTTATTATTTTAAATGGTTATTTGAATTAATGTAGTGACAAAAGAAAAAGAAAAAATATTTTATTTTTTTATGATATTTTAATGAATTTATTTTTTAGTACTTATTTTAGCAATGAGTTTAATATTTTTGCATGGTGTTTTTTAATATCTAAATGTGTGTTTTTATATTTATTATGTGATTTATTAAATATATTTTGCATAATTGCATGATTATATTTTATTGTATGATATATTATATTATTGCATGATATGATTTGCATGATAATTTTTGTTTTTTTTAATTGATTTTTTTAATTAAAAAATGGGGTTTTCACAAAAAATTTCAATCCTACCAAACTATTGTAAGATCTAAATATTGAATTCATTTTACCAAACTATTGAATGACTTAATGAATTTTTTTTTAAAAAAAATATATTTTTTAAATCCTACCAATATATTGAAGAATAATTCTTGACAGAAATCTTACCAATAAATTGAAAGATATTTCTAAAAATAAATTCTTTCTTTATAAAAATTAGATTTTGATTGGTTATCACAAATAAAAGTTTTTTTCACAAAAATTAAATGAATCCAACAAAAAAGCCTGTTCAGAATGGGACATTAGTCTCCGTGAATACTACTAAGATGAAAAAATTATTTTAAATTGCTACCAAACTATTTGAGTAATTTTAAGATTAATTTTTAATAATTAAATTGTTTGGTAAATTATAAAAATGTTCTAATGCTTGGATAACTTGAAATCAAACTTGTACCATCTTTTAAATAGGCGTTGTGAGGGTGTTATAACATTCTTTATGAGTAAATGCATTATTGAACCTAAAATTTGATTTCATATACTAGAATATACCTTTTAAAGATATTCAAATCAAGTTTGAAACTCCTCTTTAAAATAAGATAGATTCAATTAGGTTACCAATCACACCTAAAAAAAAAAAAAGATTGGTAACGATTCCTAAAGTTTATGTCTAGCGATAGGATCACGAATCTATACGCTATAATAGTTTGGCGACTCCACTAGGGAGATAGAGAGTCAAACCAGTAAATGATTTCTTGTTATCCAAACCTAGCCTAATAAATTTAAGAATTTTTCTCCTTGTTTGTATTTTATTTATTTATTTTCATATATGTCATTCATTAGCACATGTATAACATGAGCTCCACACCTGAGTTCCATCCCTTAAAAGGGAGTAAAGTACCTACACCTTCATGAGATTTCATGTTTTCATATAGGCTAGTGAAACACTCCCACTCAAATTGAACCTTTTACGTTTGTAGCCTATAATGGGTGAAGATTAGGATGCCTTATTAGTCTTTAATGGACAATGATGTAAGAAAAAAATTGAGAACCCTTAGACTGTCAAACCTTTGAACCTGACATATAAATAAACCCTAAGGGTTCGAACCTAAGTTAAAGCCATGCATTCCCTTATGTTGGAAAATCCTAATTAGGACATATGATGAGATATTTATTTTGCTTGTAAATTTATTATTTTTTTGTATATATTATTTGAATACTAACTCTTTATGTTGTTTTATGTATATATTATATGTTTACCAACCCTTTTATTTTATTTTACGTACATTCATATAATTAAGTTTATCATAAGGAATAATTGCTATAAAATAATTTTAACAAAAAGAATCCTAGTTATATCATGGAAAACTTAGCAGATTCTTTTACTAGCCTAAAAAAAGAGTCTAAAAAGTTGAAGTTTGCAAAAAAAAGACTAAAAAGGGAAAGTTCAAGCATTCAAACAAAAAAAAAAAGAATGAAAAAGTCTGTTTGCTAACCTAAACACAATACAATCATCTACCAATCAAGAACTAGCTCAACTTTTGAAAAAAAATGGGTAGTTACAAGCAAAGCCACAAGAAAAAGATGAGGCATTCTCTAAAACACAAAGGCACATCTAAATACTGAAGGAGTGGTGGTTGAAATTGAAAAATAAATGGGGGCTATGAATGAAGAATGTGAGTAAATAAATGAGGCCTATATGAGAAAGCACAATCAGTTGGAATCCCTACTTGATCAAATCATTATAGCTGCTTATAAAACCAAGGGTATGGCAAAAAAGGTTGAAGAATGGAAAATAAAAGTGCCACCAGTGGGAGTACATGGCCAAGAACTGTTAGATTTACTTAATGAAGTGCAAAGCTAGTATCGATAAATTAAAGATTCTTTCCTTAATAAATTCTTGACTTTTCATGGATGTAATATTGAATTTGGTTAAAAATAACTTTTAATTCAATAATGGTTTTTTTTGTCAACAATTGGCATGTGGTAAATTCTATTTATTACATTCATGCATTATTAAATTCATTCTCATGTATAATTGGACGATTTCATGAACATCATTCTAAATATGTACCCTAATTATGGTAAATCAAAGTTTAAAGATAGTTCAACCAGCTTATCCCAAGTATAACACTCGAGCCCAAGCCAGAAGAATAGAGTAAGACAATGCAAGTAGCGTTGAGAAGTTAGAGAGGGCTCAAGAGGAAATTAAAAAGGAGTTGAAAAAATCCTTGAAACATTAGGCAAGTTGAATAAAAAAAATACTATAAAAGAAGATGCTAGACTTAAAGACCATCCATTGCAAGATGTTGTTAACCTTTTGTACCCTCTTAATTATGGCTTACATCAGGTTCAGTCTATTAAAGTCACTTCATCATAACAATTTACTTGGCTCTTGATCACCTTTCTTTACAAAGCACAGAGAGGAAAGTAATATAATCTTTCAAAGAGTATGCCCAATGGTGGAGGGATATGGCTACTCAAGTTTAACCTTCTCTAATTGAGAAAAAAACTATAGTACTATTTGGTAGCACCTTAAAATCACCCTATTATGAGAAGATGATAGAATGCAATAAAGAACTTTACTAGTATGGTGATCTTATGGGAGATTATTGAAAATGCCATCAAGAGTGGTAAGCTTGAAGAAAGAGAGGCTAGCAATATCAAAAAATATGGGACGTAAAAAAAAAAGTTGATTATCAAGTTGTGAGTTTTGAGGGGCAACAATTCAAAAGTTATGCTCCACATCCACCATCTATTCATCTAGCTTACTACCATACAATTAATAATATTACACAAGTCCCTTACCAACTTCATTACTTAACCATGAATAACATCCCCCAAGTCTTTATCAACCAACCTTTCAAGCACCTGCATATAGGCCTAGACTTATTACTACACCAGCTTCAAGGCCTAACAATCAAGCGAATGATTTAAGAAGATAAAAAGGCAACCAAGAGAGAGCTTACAGTGATCCTATTCCCATGACCTATCTGAATAATTCTTAAAATTGGTTAAGAATGTCCTAGTATCTCTAGTTTTTTTGAAACCATTAAAGCCACTATATCCTAAATGGTACAATGTCAATGCCACATGTGATTACCATAATGAGAATGTGGGTCACTTTATAAAAACCTGCTTTGCTTTCAAGTATAAGATGTAAAGTTTGATCCAAGCAAACTCAATGAGTTTCAAAGAATAAAAAGAGTTGAATGTCCGCAATGGCCCTTTAGCTAATTACCTGGGGATATAATTTTGGAAAGGATACAAAAAGGCTTATAGGAAATACTCTTCATTTTTTAATTTTTTTGGAATAATGATTTCTTTTGTTATATTAGGATTTTATTTTATTTTTTATCATTTTAATAAAAATAGCAAATATGATGCATTTTTAAGACATTTCCTCTTTCGTGTGAATCACCATTTTATGTTTTTATCTTCTTAAAAATAGCAAATATGATGCATTTTTAAGACATTTCCTCTTTCGTGTGAATCACCATTTTATGTTTTTATCTTCTTACATCTTTTTCTATATCCATTCCCATATTTCAGATAATAAATGTTCAGATAGTCATAACAACAATTCAAAATTAGATTTTTGATAAGCTAAGATTTTTAAATAAAAAAAGATAAATCTGACAAAAAATTTTACTCATTGAAAGAAGAAAGTGATACAGTATGTGATTTTTATAATGGTTTACTTTTAGTTCATAAATGTTTTTCACTAAGAGTATTCACGTTTGATAATAGAAATTATCATCTTTCTTTTACCTTTCACACAAAAAGTAAAATTATCCTTTACTACCCAATTTAAGCTTGTTGAAATTTTTTTTAAGGAACCTGAATCAAGGATCACCCCCACACTAAGGGCAAAGTTTGAGAAGCATGTTTATAGAACAAAAAATGAATATGCTTAGTGATTTCAAAGGCAAAGCCTTTTTGTGCAAATCTTTTCTTAAAAAATGATGAAAAGTGCAAAAAAAAAGAAAAAAAAAAGAAAAAAAGAAGAAATTGATAAGACAAAATGTTAAGGTGCTTTACATAAAAAGAAATGATCATTGGTTTGATTATCCTTTAAATGAAAAAAAATGATCCTTGGTTTGATTACCCTTTACATAAAAAGAAATGATCATTGATTTGATTACCCTTTAAATATAGTTAAGGCCTATTTTATCCATTTATTTCATAACCCCTCACCCTAACCTATGTTACATCCCTTAAAAATCTATTTTGATCAAATGTTCTCAAATTAGAGAATCATGAGTTGCATTAAGATAGGTTGGCAATTGGATTGTTTGAGATTTTATATCATTGATAGATCAAAGAGAAAAATAATAAAAAGAAAAAATAAAGAAGAGATGTGCAAAAAAAAATAAAAAAAGTAAAAAAAAAGCAAAAAAAAAGTAAAAAAAAAAGATAAAAAGACAAAAAAAGAAAACTTAAACTGAAAATCTGAGAGAGCAGTTTAAATAAAAATGGAAACCCAGAAAAATAGTTTTATTTGAGAATCCCAAAAATTTGGATGATAGTTGGTTCAAAAATCGAGAATATCAATAGAATATGTTTTTGAGAAAGAATTCTAAGTTAAAGTTCAAAATTGTCTGAATAGTCATTATTTTGGATATTAATAATCCATTTAAACAAACATAGTATTATTTTTGCTTTTTAATTTGTTCTTGATCAGACTTTCTTTTAATAATGAATACCCAATTTTCTTGTTTTTTAACAAATATGCATCCTTTAAATGAATTGAAAATATATATCATATTTATCACAAATTAAAATAATGATAAATAAGTGAATGACAATGTCCATAAAAGGCTTTTCCATTCTTTTAAAGAAAACCCAAATGACTGAAGTGAAAAAGGCCTAAAAAAATAATTTAAAAGGGCAAATGATGTGACCTAGTGATGAACACAGTGATGGATTGATTGATATAACCGATGTGTTGGGACAAAATAAGGAAAATAAGATGGATCTGTTGACAATATTTGTTTTGAGATTATTAGTACTACAAAGCTAAGAAAGAACGGTGGAGTCTTGAAAATCTTGCTATCACAATTGAAATTTCATGGCATTAATTTAGTGATATCTGCCTTACATACATTGTATTTACATTGTACATATATAATTTGATGAATATTTAAATCCTTGATAATTGCATTTGCATCATAGTTAGGGCATGCATTTGCATCATGTAAAGAACATTTGAATCATAATATGACATTTACATGTGCATCAATTAGTGAAAATCTGGATTGTTGCATTTGCATCATTTAAAAAGCATTTGCATTATTATCATGACATTTGTTGTATACAAGATTGACTTTGATTGAAAAAAATTTTTGACTTTTGAATCCTCGAATGAAGAAGATCTTTCATGATGAGATTTTTTTTTACAAGGAAAATTTTTTAAACTTTTAAAGTTACAGAGTTTTGTTTAAATAAGCCTTTTTTTTTTTCAAAAATACTCATGATTTATAAGACTTCCAAGAATAATCACTAAAGTTTTTCGAATGAAAATCTTTGAAATTTAAAATCTTTAAAATTTTGGATATGAAACCAAAAAGTTTTTTATTAAGAACTTTTAAAACGTTGGATGCAAATCTCTAAAATTTTTTGATTATGAATCTTTCAAATTTTAGATGTGAATCCTTAAATTATTTTAATGAAAATCTTTAACTTTTGAATGTGAATCTCTAAAATTTTTTAATAAAAATCTTTGAATTATAGAGGTGAGCCTTAAAATATTTGATGTGAATTCGTGAATTTTTTATATGAAACTTTAAATTTTGGATGTGAATCACTAAAACAATCTTTTAAATGCGAATCTTTGAATCTTTTATGTGAATTATAGTTTACGAATCTTTACAATGATGAAAATTCTTGCGAACTTGAATCTATTGCAAATCTAAAAATTCTTAAAGTTCTTGCGAAACTGAAATTCTTACGAATCTGAAAGTTTTGAAAAACTATGAGCTCCTGTGAATTTTAAGTTCTTGCAAATTTAAAATTGTTGTAAATCTGAAATTCTTACAAATCTGAATTCTTACCAATCTTCTGTTCTTGTGAATCAAAAATTTATTGTGAATATGAAATTCTTACAAATTTTTTAAATCTTGCGAATTTGAAAATCCTTTTGAATCTAAAACCTTTGTGAATGCGGATCCTCTACAAAAATTGGAACTTTTACAAATCTGAAACCCCTACGAAACTTGAAATCTTTGCAAATTTGAAACCTCTATGAAACTTGAAATCTTTATGAATCTAGAACATCTGAGAATCTTGCAAATTTTGGAATCTAAATTGTGAAAATCCTCGGATTTCCAAATTGTGAATTTTTGGATTTCAAGCTAAAAATTTTGAATTTCTCTGAACCCTAGCAAAATGATGTCTTTTGGCATTTCCTAATTAAAGTTTTTAAAGTTGTTTGACCTTTCTATAGAGGAGCACATTTCTTAATCTAAAGTTGTTGAGCCTCTGTTTAGAGGAGTTCTTTAAAAGTTTTTGAAAGTCACATGCCTCTATTTAAAGGAATCTTTATATAAAAAAAAAAGTCGACTGATTTGGGCTCAAATATAGTGGGTATCTATGCCTCTATTTCACAAAAAATGCGTAAATAGAAACAACTGTAAATATCTCATTTTGCATGGGAGTTTTTTGGGAATTAAAAAGGACTTTTGATCATAAATTGGGCCTTATTGGGAAGTTTTGGGCCTAATAGGAAAATTTTCAATTTTTAATTGACTTAATTTGACTATATTGTTAGTTTAATTTTATTTTTTTTTCCAAAAGTCAAAAGTAAAAAAATTCATAAAATCAAATGAAAAGGAAACAAAAATTTTGTAGGGAAATCTTGGGTTTAATCTTTAAATTTATTTCTTAATTCCTAAAATCATTGAAAAAGGGAAAAAAATAAAATCATAGAATTAATTCTTAAAAAATCAAACTAGACCTAAAATCTGATTAAATTGGTTTATTTTCTAGAATGAAAGGGATTCATTCCCTATAAATGAACAGAATACATATAAGAGGTATACAGGAAAATCATACAGGGAATTCTTAGCAAGTAATAAGCAATCACAACAAGAAATTTAAGTGTTAAAAAGATTTTGGGTTTCTGATTCTGGGTTGGGGGATTTGAGTTGATTTTTTTAGTACTTTTAGGAATCATTCTAAGTTTTAAGTTTTCTAAGGTTTTCTTTGGAATCTAGTTTTCATTCTAGATTTTGATTGATTTGGATTCCAGTTCTTTCTTAAAAAATTTTAGGTTTATTTGCTGTATGGATTTTTGGTGAATTTTAGGGATTTTAATTTTTTGGGGATTTCTAGAAGTTTTTGAGACTTTGGAGCTATTGTTGAATACTTTTCAAAATTTTAGGGTGATTTATGGTATCAATTATTGGGGTTTTTTTTATTTTTTTGTGATTTCTGGTTTTAGTGGGATTATTGAATTTTTCATGTTTGGATTCAAATTTTTGGGTATTTATTGAATTTTTTGGACAAAAACATGGCGGCTAAAGGGATTGCAATGACTGGATTCAACAAATTTAGGGTGGTTTCTTGGAAAATTTAAACTTTTCGATGGTCAATTGAATTTTCTGGTGTCGAAATCTAGGATTTTGGTCGGTGTTCTTGATTTTCTAGTGGAACCTAGAGAAAAGACAGATGACTGATTCTAGAGAGAATGAGAGTAGAAGCTAATTCTGAGGCAAAGGGGTTGAAATTTGACATTTTATATCAGGCACCATACGAGCCGTTTTGCCACCCTAGGATCTATACATTGACTCGTGTGGGATCTGCATGCTAACTTGTCTGTAACTCGCCCATTTCACAAGTTTTTTTGTTTTCTTTTATAGTTTATTTTCTGTTTTGATTTTTTGATTTTGTTTTTTATATATTATTTTTATATTTATATTTATTATTTAAATGGTTGTTTAAATTAATGTAGTGAGAAAAAAAAAAAGAAAAAAATAGTTTATTTTTAAATGATATTTTTAGGACTTTATTTTTTAGTACTTATTTTAGTAATGAGTTTAAAATATTTGCATGATTTGTTTTTTTAATATCTAATTGCATATTTTTATATTTATTGTGTGATTTATTAAATATATTTTGCATAATTGCAGAATTATATTTTATTATATGATGTTATTTGCATGATAATTTTCACATGATATTATTTGTTTATTTTAATTGATTTTTTAAAATTAAAAAAGGTTTTTTCACAAAAAAAATTTTAATCCTACCAAATTATTGGAGGATTTAAATCTTGAATTAAATCTTACTAAACTATTAGAGGACTTAATGAATTTTCTTGAAAAAAATATTTTTTTATAAAATCCTACTAACATATTGGAGAATAATAATTGATAGAAAATCTTACCAACATATTGAAAGATATTTCTGAAAATAAATTGTTTCTTTATAAAAATTAGATTTTGATTGGTTATAACAAATAAAAATTTTTTTCACAAAAATTAAATGAATCTGACAACAAAACCTCTTTAGAATGAGACATTAATCTCCGTGAATACTCTTGAACTGAAAAAAATTATTTTAAATTGCTACCAAACTATTAGAGTAATTTTAAGATTAATTTTCAATAATTAAATTGTCTGGTAAATTATAAAAATGTTCAAAAGCTTGGATAACTTGAAATCAAACTGATACCGTCTTTTGGATGTGCACTTAAAATTTGATTTCGTAAACTAGAATATATCTTTTAAAGATATCCGAATCAAGTTTGAAACTCCTCTTTAAAATAAGACAGATTCAGTTAGATGACCTATCACAATTAAATAAAAAAAATGGTGACAACTCTTATAGTCTATGTCTAGCGATAAGTTCATGATGTCATAATGGTTTTGAGACCGCCAGATGTAAAGGATTTTAAAATCAAGAAAAAAAAGAGAGTCACTACCAATCATTTTTAGGGTGTGATTGGCCACCAAAAAGTTTATCTTTTTAATAAAACTATAAAAGTGGGTTTGAAGTTTATCAAAAAGATAAATTTTGGTCTACGAAAATCAAGTTAGGTCTGGGAGTCGGTTACGTGTAGAGAAGGATTAACACCCCCACAATGCCCATAAATTGGTACCATTTAATTACGCGCTATTTTCGATGTTGGATAAAAATGATTTCAATTTGAAATTTAACATTAATTCCCTTCACTTTTTAAAAAATAAATTTTGGTTAAAATTCTTTTTTAGGAATATTGAAGAAATCTTTAAGTTAAAGAATTATCTTAAAATTCTCCAACATCTAGGCAGAATTTAAAATAACTCTTCTCACTTAAGATTAAGCAAAATACTCCTTAAAATAAAAATAACACTCTTTGTGAAAGATAATTGTTGGTGACTCAAACATCTAGGCAGAGTACCAAGAATTATTTCCTTTAGAATGTTTTTTTTATTTTATTTTATAATATCATAATTTTAAAAGTAAGTAAATTAAAAAATATTTTTATGTGAAAAAGTAAATAATGTTATTATTAGATAGCAAGTAACAATTAAAGAAAAAGAAATGCAAACAAGTGCAAACAGTAACAAATAAATGTATGTAAGCCAATAAATGCTGTGTATGATAATGAAGTGCAAATTTGAAATTGGATTCTCAAATATAATGAGACCACCTTGACTCCCCATCATCTAGGCGAAGCTTTGGTGTGACTATTTATATTTAAGATCTCATTTTATTATTATTCCTTTTTTATTATTAAACAATAATTAACCCCATTGTTAAAGAGAATTAAGGACTCATGAGAAAAACTTAATGGAATAAGATTTTTGTAAATACCCACATCATATAGGCGACATTCGAAAATAAATTACTCCACTTAAAATCTTCGCACATATCCTTAAAATTTCAAAAAGGTTTTAAGTATAGGTTTAGGTCAAGGTTTTAAGATTTGATGAGTTTCGGGTAATGATTCGAGATTTTGTACGAAATTTAGTGTTTTCAGAATTTTGAATTTTAAGGTTTTGAGTTTTAGAGTTTCATTTTTAGGGTTTGACATTTGAAGTTTTAGTTTTAGGATTCAAAGAAAACACGAACATTTCTAAAAATTTCTAACATTTCGACAAATTTTCGAAACAAGTTCGATTTTTATGATTTTTGAAAATTTATTAAAAATATTCATATATTTCCCTTTTTGTGAAAACTTATTTTTAACAATAACATTAAATTTATTATTAGTATTATTATTATTAATTTTAATTTTTTTATATCTTTTATTAATTTTCTTTTTATAATTTTCCAACATCTAGGCAGAATTATTTTTAGAAGTATGTTTTATTCCTTCCAACATCTAGGCAGGGAAAATAAAATAAAAATAATTCAATTTTTATTACTATTTTTTAGATTATTATTATTTTTTTAAGCATTTTTAATATATATATTTTTAATTATTATCTTACTTGTTTTCATTTTTGTTATTATTAAAACAATTAAATATTTATTCTAAAAATTTTAAAATTTATCATGCATAAATATATAAAAAAAACTCAAAATAACAAAAATAATAATATATAAAAAATTAGAAAATTAAAAAAAATAGTTGACCCGTATTGGTCAATGACGGTTCGGCTGGGCCGAAAATAAGGGCGACTCAGTAAGCGGTTCGATTTAACAGGTTGAGTGATGGTTCAGTGCATGGTTCAGTTAAACCAGTTCAAGGCTAGTTGAGCGGGTTAGCGGGTCGATTTATGTGGATCTCGGGTCAGGTAACAGGCACGCGTAGATCTTTCTACGCTCAAAACGACGCTGTTTTGGGCTTTAAGCTTTTATATATAACTAAAAAAAAAAATTTAGTTCATTCTTCTTCTATTTCAAAAAAAAAAAAAAGGGCAGAGCTTTGGGGCGAGCTCCAGATCTCCCACTGTCCGGTCGTCAGACCGTCGCATCGATTGTCGCCTGAGTCACTGTCAACGGTGGTCGCAAGTGATCAAAAATTCTAAAACTGACCAGGAGGTTCCTTTTGACCTTCTAAGTTCAAATTTGTCGTCCTTTTCATGAGAAGTAGCCCCGAACGTCGTAGATCTGGGCTTAAAGTTTTTTGTGTTCTTTTTTTCCTTTTTTTTTGTTTTTCTATTTGGAAACTAACTAATGCCTTTTTCTTTAGTGAAGGTGGCTCGGTATTGGGTTCTTTCCTATGGGGAGGACTGTGTTTTTATTTTTATCTTTTGTTTGTTATTTTTTTTTGTTATTATTTTGGTTGTGGAATAGTTTAAGGTTTTTGGGGGTGACAGGGAGCAATGTTTGGGTTTTTAGGGTGTGGGAGTTTTCGTATTTTTGGGAATTTTGGGGATGTTCGAGAGAGAGTAAAAGGGGATAAAGCTAGGTTCTTTTTATAAAGTCTGATCTGTGTCAGTATGGGTATCTTAAGGGCTATAGAGGTGGCTGTAGGAATGGTCGTAGAGGTGACTGTCTGATCTGGTGGCTGTCCGGTCTGGTCACATAGGTCAATGGTCTAATGGGACTAGGTAGGGTAGCTGGATCAGATGGAGTCAGGTAGAAGGCTGGACAGGGGCGACAGCGATGTCGTACCAACCCTCTATTTTTTGTCTTCTCTTTTTTTTAATAATTATTATAATATTTTTAATTTTTAATTAAACTGATATTATTATTAAAATTATTACTATTAATATTAAATTAGAATTGGAGATAGTAGACCTAGATAAAATCAATGTCTACAGCTGCCCCTCTTTGCACATTACTGAGAATCAAGAATAGGGCAAAGATAAAGACAATGATTTTGTTCGAAAGTAAATCGTGGATTTTTCAAAAGTTTTTTTTTTAACCATAGGTCAGGTGATAAAGAAAATGATCGAGACGACATCACGAGTTAAAAAATAAAAAATAGATTAAGGCAACACCACAAGTCGAATAATAAAAAAAATGATCAAGATAACACAACAAGTCAAGGAATAACAAGATCATGATTGAACTTGGATTGAATCACAAGTCAAAAAATAAAGAGACCGAGACTAAACCACAAGTCAGAGAATAACAACGATCGAGATTAAACCGTGACTTGAAAGTAAAGAGATTAAGATTAAACCGCGAGTCAGAATA
The DNA here is from genome assembly GCF_047325235.1 of Durio zibethinus. Taxonomy (NCBI): domain Eukaryota; kingdom Viridiplantae; phylum Streptophyta; class Magnoliopsida; order Malvales; family Malvaceae; genus Durio; species Durio zibethinus. The sequence goes on from NC_143187.1 coordinate 19,242,974, forward strand.
GCGTCAACTTGGATTGAATCACAAGTTAAAAAATAAAGAGACTCGGATTAGATCATGAGTCAGAGAATAACAATAATCAAGATTAAACTGCGATTGAAAATAAGGAGACTAGGATTAAACCACGAGTCAAAAAATAACAACAATCGAGATTAAACTACGAATTTGAATTAAAAAGATTGGGATTGAACCGCGAGTCAGAGAATAAAAAGATTGGAATTAAATGATAAGTTAGAGAAAGAATGAGGATCGAGATTAAACCGTGACTTAAAAGTAAAGAGATCGGGATTGAACCACGAGTAAGAAAATAAAGAGATCGGGATTAAATCGTAAGTCAAAGAAATAATGAAGATCGAGATTAAATCACGAGTCAAAGATTAAAGACGACTGAGACTAAACTGCAAGTCAGAAAGCAAAAGTGACTGAGATTAAACTGCAAGTCAAAAACTATAAAAATGACCAGGATTAAACCACAAGCCAAATATTAACGATGACTGGGACTGAATCACAAGCTAGGGAAATAACTAAAACTGAGCTGTGATTTGAAAGGGATTAGGTACCCTATAGATTGACAGTTTCGGTTTTAAGGATTGTGCTAACATACCATCTTCAAGGCCATCATCTTTGTTTCAAAAAAAATATATTAATTTTTCTTGATGTCTCATAAAGAAACTTTATATGCAACTTATCAAGAGATATGTAATGCGTGCAATGATTGTGATGAACAAAAAGATAAAGATGCCGTCAACGAATTATATCATGCATTTTTATCCAAGTTAATTCAACTTTTGGTTCAATTCTTTCAAACTTTAAAAGTCGTTTCCAGTAATCTCATCTTTTTAAATCTTTTAATTTTTTGATAAAAAATCTCTATCTTATGATGAACCCATTTGGCTTTTGGTCGTTCTAAAATCTCTTTTTTTATTTTGTATCCCATTTTTCTTCTTTATCCCCTTTTTCTTCTTTGTTTTTAGTACTCAATCAATTTCATTTCATTCTTTCTGCCCCCATATTACTATTTCTGTCATCCTCATATTGCATTCTTTTTTCGAACGATGCATTGGTCTATTATGAACTTTATTAATCATTATCTTAATTTTAAATGACAAATGCAATGATTTCAAGTTCAAAGTTGGTGTGAAATATGGTTAGTAACATGGTATTTCAGGTTTAGAAAGATAAGCCTTCCGAGACATAAGAACAGTTAACTCAAAAGTATTTTAAGAATCAAATATCAGTTCTCTAGATAATGAACATTTGAATGACCTCAGCTTACTCAAACCAAGTCTTTTCCAAGAACTCGTTACATTTACGATCTTATCACATGTCATTTCATATGACCAATCATTGCCCCACATCTACGACTAATGAGAACTTACCCTCTAAAAGTCATCTCTTTTAATTCTGGTGACAATTCATCCATTTGGTGCCACTCTTTCATTCTTTGAAAGACTTTCTCTGAACTCAACTTTCATTCAAGCTGCCTTTTCAGGTTTTCAGCTCAAATAACCTCATTTTATTCAAATCGCCCTCTTCGAATTTTCAATCTGAATCACTTCTTTTTTTTGTATTATTTTTTCTTTTTTTTTTTTTTTTTATTTTTTTATTTCTCTTTTTTAAAGCAAAATATTTCTTGACAGTGTCTGAATTTACAGGATTTGACAATTAATCACCGTTCATTTTTGCAAGGATCAGAGCTCTACCAGAAAAAAGCATTTTTTAGCACATATAAACTTTCCCAATTGGCGTCCATTTTCCTCTATTGTCATACTGATATGGCAAAATCTTTTTCAAAACCAATTCGCCCTTACGAAAGCATCAAGGTTGTATCTTTTTGTCATGTGCTCGCATGATTCTTTTTTGATACATTCATCCATAACTGAGTGCTAAGACCCTTTTCTCTTCAATAAGATTCAATTGCTTGAAACGATCCTGAACCCATTTTGCTTCATCCAGTTTTGCCTCCATCAACACTCTTAGAGAAGAAATTTTCATTTCAATCGGTAGTACAGCTTTCATCCCATACACTAGTGAAAACGGGGTGGCCCTTGTGAAGGTTTGGATTCATATTCTATAAGCAAGTAGAGCAAAAAGTAACCTTTCATGTCAATCTTTATATGTGTCAGTCATTTTTCTCAATATTCTTTTGATGTTCTTATTCGTAGCTTCCACTGCACCATTTATTTTTGGGCGATATGGTGCTGAATGATGATGTTTTATCTTAAACTATGCACATATTTTTTTGATCATTTTATTGTTTAAGTTGCTAGCATTATCTAAGATGATTTTTTTAGAGGCCCATATCAGCATATTATCTCTCTTTTTATAAATCTACATACCACTAATCGCGTAATACTAGCATACAAAGCTGCTTCCACCCATTTTGTAAAATAATAGATTATCACAAAGATAAATCGATGCCCATTGAAGCTTTTGGGGTTATGGGTCCGATCACATCCATTCCCCACATGGAGAAAGGCCATGGTGGTGCCAAGACGTGTAACGGGACTGGAGGGGAATGAATTTTATTTGCATAAATTTGGCATTTGTGACACTTTCGAGCATAACTGATGCAATCATTTTTCATTGTAGACCAGTAGTAACCAGCTCTCATAATCTGTTTGGCCATCATATGCTCGTTAGCATGTGTTCCATAAATTTCTTTAGGTACTTCTTCAAGTATCCCTCTTACCTCCACAGCATCAACGCACTCTAGCAAAATCTGGTCTCGACTCTTTTTATATAGAATTTCTCCATCAAGCACAAAACCTGCTGCTAATCTTCGAATGATCCTCTTATCATTTTCTAAAGCCTGTTCTAGGTAGTTTTGACACTTGATATATTACATAATGTCATAGTACCATGGTTGTCGATCTACTTCTTCTTCTATGTTTAAATAGTGGGTTAGTGAAATTTTTATTTGTACTCTGATGGTTTGAATTCTCGTATTATTATTTAACTTGAACATTGCTGTCAAAGTAGCCAAGGCATTAGCAATCTGGTTTTCTTCTTGAGGAACATGCTGAAATTGAATCTCCTTAAAATGTTTCATCAAACCGGTTATGTTCTTTTGATATAACACTAATTTTGGGTCTCTGGTCTCCCATTCACCTTTTAGTTGATAAATTACTAAGGTTGAATCCCCATATACTTTTAGTGTTTTAATCTTCTTTTCAATGATCATCTGTAACCCCATGGCACATGCTTCATCTTCAGCAACATTATTTGTGCAATTGAAATATAACCTTGCAGTACAGGGGTAATAATTCTCTTCTGGGGATATTGGCACTGCCCTAATGCCATGCCTCATTATATTGGATGCCCCGTCAAAAAATATTTTTCACACTTTTCTTATAGGCTCTTCATCTTCATCCTGTAAGATCACCATCAAATCTTCATCTAAAAACTCAAACTTCATAGGTTTGTAATCCTCTGTAGTTTAATCAGCAAGAAAATTAGCAATTGCACTTTTTTTTATATTGTTATCCAAAAACAACGGTTGAATCATATTCATCTTATATAAACAGTCATACACCCATTCAAAAGAGGTCTTTATTTCATCCATGCACCTTTTGATCTTTACATCTTTTTCCTTACCCATCATATTAATTTTTCCTCTTGTGTGATCTGGCAAAGAGTTTTCACCAATACTTGGCTTGAATTTGGTGTCAAAAGTTAAGAGGCCATCATTTATCAGACCCTATACCTTATGTTTAAGTGCCATGTAATTTTCATTAGAGTGTCTTGTAACACCATAATGATAATCGCACTTAGCGTTAGGGTCATACCAGTTCGGATAAGGTGGTTTTAATGGCTTTACGTAGAAAGGAACGATGAGATAACCTCTTACCAACTGAGATTATAAATTAGTATAAGACATAAGAATAGATCGAAATGAGATCTTTCTCAATTGTTATTATTTTATTGGTTGGTTGGGCAGATGGTCAAGTTGAAGGTGCAGAGGTGTAATGGGATGGTTGGGGGCTAAAGCTTGGTCTGGACAATGGTTGTTGGGGTGTTCGATAATGATATAGTTGTTGAGAAATTTGGCTGGTGGCAGGGTAGTCAAGAGGGTATGAAGGGTTTGGATTATATGGGATAAAAGAACGGTGTGAAAAACTTTTGTGAGTGATAACATGTGTCTCATGCTCTTTTTTTTTTAAATTTACTGTTTTCTTTTTAGGCCCTTTAATTTTACCACTTTTGATATCGTTTTTTATCATTTTTCCTGAGATCACCATGTCAGAGAAGTTTTTTGTGGCATTCCCCACCAACCTGTCATAGTACGTGGCTTTTAGTGTATTGACAAATAACATAATTATCTTTTTTTCAATCATTGATGGTTGGATCTGGGCTGCTGCATCTTTCCATCGATGTGCATATTCTTTAAAGGTTTCTGTTGATTTTTTTTTCATATTTTGTAATGACAACCTATCAAGGGTTGTATCAAATACATGCTTATATTGAGCAATAAAAGTTTTGGCTAACTCTTTCCATGAATGGATTTTGCTTCGATCTAACTACACATACCATATTATTGTTGATCCAGTTAAACTGTCTTAAAAATAATGTACCAGGAGTTTGTCATTTTAGGTATGGCCTGTTATCTTTCGATAAAACATGGTAATATGAGCAAAAAGGCATTTTGTTCCATCATATTTCTTAAAATCTAAGATTTTAAATTTGGGTGGGATAACCAAATTAGGTACTAAGCTCAGCTCATTAGCGTTAACAACTCTATAGATATCATTTCTTTTTATTTCTTTGAGCCTCTCTTCAAGTTGATCATACTTGTTTCGTATTTCTGAGTTTATAATAGGTTTTGACATTTTACGAGACTTTTCATGTTCAACAGGATCATCAAGATTTGGCACCAAGATGGGATCGACTGGGATGGGTCTTGAATTAGTATTTAAGTGAGTCGGTTATTGATTTGCTGAATGATTAATATAGGGGTATGGTTGCACACTTGTTGGCTGTACGTGTATACCCCGAGGAGCTTGAACTTGAGCTTAAGAAGGGGTAAATCTTGGAGGGTATAATGGCTCTTCCATATTAACCTCTTCCCATGTCCTTTATGCGTCAGTGACTCTTTTTCCTTTCATTGAACTAGACAACAGTTGTTGTAATTTAGCCATTTGTGCTTCGATACTTTATTGTATTTCCATCACTCTTTCTTGTATCTCCTCATGTACCCTTTTGACCTTTTCAAATCTAGTTGCATTCTCTTCCTCCATAGCTCGAGTCTAAGAACGTGTATTATATCTATGTGAAATTGACTGATTTCGATTCTTCGACTTTGCTATCCTTGAACCTTAATTTATTAACCATGAATTAGATCACATGATATAATATCGTTAATATTGTTTTTAGTATTTACTCTTATTAAAATGCATGCATGAAATGAATGAAATGCAAATTAGGGTATTATCTTGGATCGATAGAAACAAAAAGAAACTTTCATTAACCATGGGAGTCTTTATACATCATCTGATCATCCTTGCATTAAAACCATAAAAACATTTGATTTGAGCATATTGCTCCCTAGCTTCATACAAAAAGTTTAATAATCTCTAACTGTAACCTTGGGTTGGTACAATCTCTTGTTCTAGTGCTTTCATCTTTTCAACCATGTTGCCTATTTTTCGAACAGCCTTGTAGATTTAAGCAGTCAAATGTTTGATGTATTACTATATCTCTAAACTTTTTACTCTCCATATCTCTCGAACGTCCACTTTCATATTGTAAGTACGAGTCCAACAATCCTCTCTTTCTTACCATTCAGCCAAAATCTTGTCTATATGACTCTGATTGCTTGTCAATTGAAGCTCCAAGCTCGTTAATTCCTGCTCTAAAGCCTTTTTCTCATTTTGCAAATTGGAGTTCCTATTATGTTCCTTCTTTAGTTCGGCTTTTAGCTTCTTACTTTCTCTTTGGTACCTTGCCACATTTTCAAAAGCTCCTAAAAGTTTTTCTTTTCATTCGTGTTATTCTTTGGTAAGTGTAGAGATCACTTCTTTGTTCTCTCGAGCTCTATTCTTCCAATACTCTACCATATCTCTTAATTTTCCACATCCTTTTTAGATCCCTTCAAAGGTCTACTATCTAACCTTAATTTTTTATTTTTTTATGTAGACTTTACAGATCTTCTTTCAATACTTTTTGTTCCTTTGTCAACTTTTATATTGTATCATCTTTCATCATCAAATCATATCTCAGTTGGTTAACCTGATTCATCATAGCCATATTTTCTTTTTCTAACTTTTTTTTTCAATCTCAAACTCTCATTGGGTAATCTTAAAAGTCAACAATATCGATAACTTTTTTGAAACATCGACTGGTAAAGATCTAATTTTGTTAACCTTTTTTATCCTTCACGTAAGGTAACCTTCTGCAACACTATCTGTAAATCTAACTGGGCTCATTCGGTTGACCTGCTTCCATGCATTAATGATTTCACGAACCTTTTTCACATAACCGAGTGTTTCATAATCGAACTTGAGTGAACTGAATCTATGAGTCATAGGGATGAACTACCGTGAGTCATATTGTCTTTGAACCATAAGAGGTGCACTGCCCCTCATATTCCTAACAAATGTACCAATGACTCATCTCTACAACTATACAAGATGGCTATAGAAAGCATCCATGATGCCCTTCATGTTACATCATCGCTAGTGAGCTTCAGAAAGAATGCCATCCACTAATCTTTTGTCCAATCTTTCTTTCATTTCTTAGCAATAAACTCCTTGATAGGAACGAAATGAACGGAGAATGGTAGAAATGATATCTTTTCTTTTTTTCAAAAGTAGCTTCTAAGCCAAACAAAAAGTAACTGAGTTCACCCTATAAATCATCCCTCACCCTTTCATCGATAAAAATTAAGTGATCTAACAGTCTCTACTAAAATAATTGGTGAAGAATTTATGCTTTTATCTAATTGTTCAAAAAAATCAACCACTGATGCTTCTATATGTCCTAACACCTTAGGGAATATCATCAATCCATACACGACCAAAGCAAACACATTAAACCCCTGATCAACATCAATATATTTTTTTATGTACTCGAATAGAAAAGCCAATGGAATGATATCAACCCCATTTTTTCTTTATTGTGCTTGTCTATCTCTTCAACCTTTACTTCTATGATCTTGACTAACTTTTTTCTATATCTAGTAGTCTTATGCTCATTCCAATAGATCTTATCTTGATTGGTAGATTCTATCTAGAGTAAAGAAGAATATTCTTCAATTGTGGGAGCTAAGTCTTCTTGGTTAAACACAAAGCATCGATAAAATGGATCCCAGAATTGTATTGCTACTCTCATCAGCTGTTCATCAATCTTTACCGACATAAGCAGTGCCACATCACCGTACTTCTTAGAAAAAGATTCCTTTCTTTCTGTTTCTCACTATTTCTAAATAGCTTTCAATTCTGATATATCATTTTGACTGAGATCTATATGCACCAACTGTGACAGCATCGATATGTGACCATCTACTAAACAATCTCTTTCTTTCCCTTGAGTACTTTTTGATTGACTCTTGACCTCTAAATAGCTTTTACACACGGATGACATCTCTTAGGCTTCCTGAAAGTTTTTCTTGTTGAAGATTGGTCTAAAATAATACCCTCTAAGAAATATGATACCTATATGATGCATGCAATAAAATTGAAGACAACAAAAGAATTAAACAAATCAATAATGTAAATAAAATAAATAAATAAATAATGAGTAAATGAATGAACAAGTATAATATACGACATAACGAAATATACATAGTGTCTTAGCTTAGGTAATTTTCTCGTAAAAGGGATAACATGGCTCTATCCTAAGGTTGGACCTTACGACTCACTATATGTCGGGTTAAGATTTACATGTCTAAAGGTTCCTAGATTATTCCTCACATCATCGTCCATTATAGACTAGTAAGACTTCTTATCCTCACCCATTACAGGCTACTAACGGAATGGGTTCAATCTGAGTAAAAGTGTTTCGCTAGTAAATAGGGAGATTATCACCTCATAAGAGCATAGCTACTTCACTTTCTCCTAAAAGAAATAGAGCCTGGATCTAAAGCTCATGCATGAATATGCAAAAATGTGTGCAAAGTGATATATTAATCAACTTAACATAAATAAATCATAACATAAAACTAAAGCAAAGTAATAACTAACATACGCTTCATTTTATTCATTAATCTCTATATTTTTAAAAAATAAAATAAATGAATTAAATTAAATACCAAATAAACCCGATTAAATCCAACCATTGTCAATAGCACATAATAAAAATTTTGGCCTGACTTTCAAAGGTCCCCAATGGAGTCGTCAAGCTGTCATAATGGTTTTGAGATCACCAGACGTAAAGGATTTTAAAATCAAGAAAAAGGAAGTCACCACCAATCTTTTTTAGGGTGTGATTGGCCACCCAAAAGTTTATTTTTTTAATAAAACTATAAAAGCGACTTTAAAGTTTATCAAAAAGATAAATTTTAGTCTGCGAAAATCAAGTTAGGTCTAGGAGTCGGTTACGTGTGGGGAATGATTAACACCCCCACAACGCCTATAAATTGGTACCATTTAATTACGTGCTATTTTTTGTGTTGAATAAAAATGATTTCAATTTGAAATTTAACACTAATTCCCTTCACTTTAAAAAAAATAAATTTTGGTTAAAATTCTTTTATAGGAATATTAAAGAAATCTTTAAGTTAAAAAATTATCTTAAAATTCTCCAACATCTAGATAGAATTTAAAATAACTCTTCTCGCTTAAGATTAAACAAAATACTCCTTAAAATAAAAATAACACTCTTTGTGAAAGATAATTATTAGTGACTCTCTAATATCTAGGCAGAGTACAAAGAATTATTTCCTTTAGAATGTTATATTTATTTTATTTTATAATATCATAATTTTAAAATTAAGTAAATTAAAAAAAATATTTTTGTGCGAAAAAGTAAATGATGGTATTATCAGATAGCAAGTAACAATTAAAGAAAAAGAAATGCAAACAAGTACAAAAGTAACAAATAAATGTATGTAAGCCAATAAATGTTGTGTATGATAATGAAGTGCAAATTTGAAATTGGATTCTTAAATATAATGAGACCACCCTGACTCCCCATCATCTAGGCGAAGCTTTGGTGTGACTATTTATATTTAAGACCCCATTTTATTATTATTTCTTTTTTATTATTAAACAATAATTAACCCCATTGTTAAAGAGAATTAAGGACTCATGAGAAAAACTTAATGGAATAAGATTTCTTTAAATACCCCATCATCTAAGCGACATTCAAGAACAAATTACTCCAATTAAAATCTTCGCACGTATCCTCAAATTTTCAAAAAGGTTTTGAGTATAGGTTTAGGTCGAGGTTTTAAGATTTTGTGAGTTTCGGGCAATGAATCAGGATTTCGTACCAAATTTGGGGTTTTTAGAATTTTGAATTTTAAGATTTTGGATTTTAGGATTTTGGATTTTGGATTTTAGGGTTTCAGTTTTAGGATTTGAGGTTTGAAGTTTTGGTTTTAGGGTTTAAAGGATTTAGGGTTTAATTTAGGATTTAAAAAAACACGAACATCTCTAAAAATCCCTAACATCTAGGTGAATTTTCGAAGTAAGTTCGGTTTTTATGATTTTTGAAAATTTATTAAAAATCTTCATATATTTCCCTTTTTATGAAAACTTATTTTTAACAATAACATTAATTTTATTATTAGTATTAGTATTATTAATTTTAATTTTTTTATACATTTTATTAATTTTCTTTTTATAATTCCTCAACATCTAAATGAAATTATTTTTAGAATTGTGTTTTTATTCCCTCAAACATCTAGGCAGGAAAAATAAAATAAAAAAAATGAATTTTTATTACTATTTTTTAGATTATTATTATTTTTTAAAGCATTTTTAATATATATATTTTTAATTATTATCTTACTTGTTTTCATTTTTGTTATTATTAAAATAATTAAATATTTATTCTAAAAAATTTTAAAATTTATCATGCATAAATATATAAAAAAAACTCAAAATTACAAAAATAATAATATATAAAAAATTCAAAATTTCAAAAAAAAAATGAACCGGATCAACCTACGGCGGTTCGACTGGGCCAAAAACAGGTGTAGCTTAGTAAGCGGTTCAGTTGAATCGGTTGAGTGACGGTTCAGCGCATAGCTCAGTTGAACTGGTTCAAGGCTGGTTGAGCGGGTTGGCTGGTCGGTTTGCAGGGATCTCGAGTCGGGTAACAGGCACGTACAGATCCTTCTACGCTCAAAACGACGTCGTTTTAGGCTTTAGGCTTTTATATATAACTAAAAAAAAAAAATTTGGTTCATTCTTCTTCTGTTCTAAAAAAAAAATGGGTAGAGCTTTAGGGAGAGCTCCAGATCTCCCGCCGTCTGATTGTAGGACCATCAAGCGAACCGTCGCCTAGGTCACCGTTGGCGGTGGTCACCAATGATTGAAAATTTTAAAACTGACCGGGAGGTTCCTTTTAATCTCTTAAGTTCAGATCTGTCGTCCTTTTCACGAGAAATAACCTCGATCGTCGTAAATCTAGGCTTGAAGTTTTCTGTATTCTTTTTTTCCTCTTTTTTTTTGTTTTTCTATTTGAAAACTAACTAATGCCTTTTTCTTCGGTGCAGGTGGCTCGCGCTAGGTTCCTCTCTACGGGGAGAACTGTGTTTTTGTTTTTGTCTTTTGTTTTTTTTTTTTTTTTGTTATTATTTTGATTGTGGAATAGTTTAGGCTTTCTAAGGGTGGCAGGGAGTAGTGTTTAGGTTTTTTGGGTGTGGGAGTTTTCGCGTTTTTGGAAATTTTGGGGATGTCCGAGAGAGAGTAGAAGGGGATAAAGCTGGGTTCTTTTTATAGAGTCTGTGTCGGTATGGATGTCTTAAGGGCTGTAGGGGGTGGCTGTAGGAACGGTCAGTCTTATGGCTATCCGGTCTGGTCACATGGGTCAATGATCTGATGGGACTAGGTAGTGTGGTTGGATCAGATGTAGTCAGGCAAAAGGTTGGACAGAGACAGCAGCGGCATCGTACCAACCCTCTGTTTTCTGTCTTTTTTTTTAATGATTATTATAATATTTTTAATTTTTAATTTTTAATTAAATTGATATTATGATTATTATTATTATTATTATTATTATTATTAATAAAATTATTACTATTAATATTAAACTAAAATTGAAGATAGTAGATCTAGACAAAATCAGTATCTACAATGGATTTATACGATATGACATTAAGAAAGCTGGAAATGTAAATGATCAGGAAATTTTTGTTGGTGAAGGTAGAGTGCTGGCTGCGGGGACAACAAAGGAACGTGTGATATTAGGAGATGTAGTAAGTTTAATGCTAGGAATTTGCTAACAGTTTATTGGTCTTTACATGTAAACTGCAACCACTTAACCTACATTCAGAGTACTGATTAGGATCAAAGTGGATGAAATTGAACAAATTTAATCATATATAGAATAATGAATTTTTGAGCATTTAGCTGAGTTATCTCTTAAATTTTCTTGCTGCATTCAGCTATATGTTTGCTCTGCTTGACTTCTGGTGTCCTAAAGATGTATGACTTTGTGACTTGACATGAGTATCCCTTTATTCACATGGTTACTGGATACATAAAATAGTTATGGTGCATTGACTGTAAGGTGCTTATGAGCAATTTTGTCTTTGCCTGTCCTTGGATTAATAATACTACTTACTAACTTGAGATGTTGCAGGTTTGTTGTATTTGCATGGCAAAGTATGCAAACAATGATGGGCTAAGGTGGCAGCTGTGCATCCACTTACTTTTCAAAAAATAACTTTATTTTTATTCTTTCTCCTCGTTTGACAAATTACAAAACCACCGATCCTTAACCAAAGCATTCAATCTTTCAATGCCAGAATTTATTACCAACTTTTTAATAAGAGCCTCTGTTGATTCAAACCTTTGGATCAGTTGAACCTCGAATTGCTGATAAGGATAAATGAATTATTTATTTAATGGTTGTAATCCCTGTTGAAAAGCTGTGTAGTGTAAAACATATATGAAAAATAATATATAATTTTATTTAATTTTTACGGTTAAATCACAAATATATAATTTTATTTTATTCCCATGATGAAGCGCAGGCTTAAAACCAAATAAACATGTAAAAATTAAAATCTTTTAAAAAAATTTAATGTAAAATACTTATATTATTGACATATGAACAATTTTTAAAATGTTATCATGTATCTTCTTATAAATGTAATTTATTTTATTTGAAATTATCTTTTAAAAAAATAAATTAATTATATTTTATTTTTATTATTATCTATCTTAAATTATTCTTGATTAAATTCATATAAAAAAATAACAAAACTTTGATTACCATCATTAATACATAAAATAATTTTGTATCCCCTTTATATAGTCACTATTATATTAATTTCGATTTCTTTTCTATAAATTAATTTAAGTAAAAAAAACAAAATAAGAAATAATATTAATATCAGCACATAAGAAAACCACCTATTTTTATTTAATTGTTAAATCAAAACTTAATTAAATTAATGTATTTAATTGGATAAAGACATGACAATAGTATTAAACCTTACAGAGCCTTTTCATTCTAAAGCCTAATAAAAAATTTTCTTGGAGCTAATTCCTTAAGAGTGCCAATCTTACCTCATTATTTTAATTAGAATGGCCACTCCATTAGTAAAATCTGTTCCACCAAATCATTCCTCCCTCTGTTGGTCAATCATGAATATAACCAAAAAAGAACAGAAACCTCGTGTTAAATCATTTTCCAGAGATGGGTAGCCTATATGAAATGGAATATGGTAATGATTTTTAACAATACAATAGACATTTAACAGATTACTACTTACAGTTAGACATCCTACAAAATAATTTGGAAATTCAAAGTGAGAAAGAAAGAACTTCTGTTTTGTGGAGCTGAAAATAATGGGAACACTACACCATTCATTTATTTACACAAACAACTCAACGTATAGATAGGAGAACATCCAAGAGATGAGATGCTAACCCCACAAGACACTTCATCTGTAGCAACATACTACAAAATAAATAGAACCACAAGCAAAAAATTTGTTTAAACCCTCAACCTGGACCTCACAGGTTTTAACCAAACAATGTTTTCTATTATGCTTGCCAATTATATTATCTAGTCTTCTCAGCTGCTATCCTTTGAGGAAAGGTTCCAAAAACTCTGTCCCAAAACGCTGAAGTGATCCCAAAGCCCTTATTTTGAATCCTGAAGTGATGGTTCAAGTGATATTTCTGCAATAAACATGGTCAAATCATGGCAACAGAAAACTTATCCAAAATCTGCTACTACTACTTTGATGACGTCTAAAATCAGCTTTTATTCGGTGGAACTGAATATTTATAGTGAGAACCTGCTCTAGATAATGATGAGTGTTAAACTAGCAAGAAAAGTTGCCTGCAACCAGTTAAAGCACAAGTATCTTACCTTAAGGCTTTTAGGAATTTGTTTAGTGGGCTGACCATGGTGTAGGTAGTAATGGGTAACATCATACATAACATACCCCAGCAAACCACCTCCAAACACAGCAGGAGTAGTGGAGGGAGTGGCTAAAAGCTTAACCAGGTTCCAAAACTGGTAAAAAGACAGCAAAAAACAAATGATAAGTGGAAATTAAGGAATTGGAATAATTCAAAAATACATGACTTACACAAGAAACAAAATGCTTTTCATCTGTACTTTTAGAGTTCAGAGTTTGAGGTTTCAAAGGATTTTGGATGACATTATCAAGAATAACAGGAAATGGAATTACCAACAGTTAAGGTAATTACACACATAAACTATTGTCAGACCCCTGAACTCATCTACTTGAATGGAGTCCTATAGCAAGCATCATGTAATATATGAAGAAACAAGAACTGAAACAAAATATACATACCGGTATGCATAGTACAGCAGCTGCAGCAGGTGGAAAAACAAGCCTTAGGCCATCCATAGGGTGCTTATGGTGGCAGCCATGAAGAAGATAGTGTATAGTGTTTCCCCTATACCAAAGTTCTCAATGAATTGTTACATCATTCTAGCATACTCTGAAGGCTAACATACACAGAAAGCAGACTAAAAATTATACTACAAACAAAAATATGGGAAAAATATGTGTATGTGTACAAGAGTCATGAGCCAAGGAGATAAAGAACTAACCAATAGCTCTTTGTTTCAATGTGGAAAAGGAAACGATGCAAAATATATTCCAGAAATGTCCACACAAAAATGCCAAAACCGACCATTAAAGCTATTTGGGGAAGTGTATGCCCCATACGTATAGACATGGAGATGCACCAGCACACAACTGGCAGCCATATGGTCGGAATTGCCCACCAGACAGTGCGGGTCAAGAACTGTTTCAAGTAAAATAAGTCAAAGAAGCATTAGCATGTTCCTATGACAAATTGCAAGCATAATGCTTAACTAAAATATTTCAAAATGTTTGTCAATACCTCCCAAAAATCACTCTCAAAAAATCGAGGACCCTCCTTGCTCACAATAGGCTGGTGAACCCAATCCTGATAAGCTTCTCCCAGGTGACCAACCTGACATAAATCCTTAAGACAGTCAAAATCTATAATCTGCAATTGGAGTTAGATATCCCCACACCTAATTTTCTCAAGATGATCTCATTGTTGCCTAGGATTTCTAAAGAGGATTTAAAAACGGAACAAGGAAGCAAAAGCGAGTAGCCAAAGAAAGTCAAGGAATAAAACAGAACAAAACGTTGTTAAGACGTTAGTGTAATTGAAACAGCAGGAAACCATCTCAAGGAAATAAACAACAGGATCCACTAAACGATAAAAAATTGAAAAAGGAATCAATATCTCACACTCCTTTAATCACGAAAGAAACTGAATATGAGAAATGAAAAACAATTACTATAACATAGCTGTCAACTATTCATGCTTGTCCCAAAAGATAAAACAAAAATCAAACATACGATTTTGGTACCTGGAAGACAAGGGGTTTATTCAAATCAACGGTGAATTCCTGTGCAACCATCTTGGCAACTGCATAAAGAAATCACGGTTTAGCAAAGGATTAATAAATTATTAAATTTTGCTTCAAAGAATTAACAAAGAGAAGTAGGATTACACAAAATTCTACTTATCTCAGTCTATCAGAAGTTCATTCTATGGAATATATTCGAAATTTAAAATTTGCATTTCTACAAACACGTTTCGCCACTAGTGAATAAAGGCCGGAATCAGATTCCAATGTGTAGGATCCACTAATTATTCAAATTCTATAATACTAAATAAAGAATTCCCAGTAGATTTTTCTTCTTTTTTAAATCTCATTCTTTTAGTTTACATCCTTTCTCAGCCATCAAACAGAAAATTGAAGCAAAAAAAAAAAAAAAGCCACTCAAAACTTAGTAAACCAATCACTTTCCGATCATGGATGAATCCCAGATTCAACCATGTTTTGGTAGCCAGATTTTCTCAGCACCCAAACAACAGAAAACACAATGTACTTAACAGAACCATCAATGAAAACCCATAATTCAGAAGAAAAAAGAAAACAATTTACCCCAGATCTAGAGATGAGAAAACCAGAAACCCAAAAAAGCAAATTACAAGAAAAAAAAAAGGCAGAAACAAAAGAAAAAGTACCAACCCAAGACAATGTGGGTTGGATCAAAGCCAAACCCACGAAGCTTGTCAATGTAAGGAGCACCTCAAAGACGAGCGTTTCGGCGGTTTTTTTGGAGGCTTCTGCTTTGGGGTTCTTTTTTTTTTTTTTGGCTTTGGTTTCGGCAAGTGAACCAAAGAGGGGCGAAAGAAAGGGAGACCTTGGGATAGCAATTACTATTATTTAAGGGAATCGTGGGAAGAGTGCGAGCAGATCTTAGCCGTTGATATAAAAAATTCTTGGATCCTCACTTTGGATTCTAAATTTCCAACGGTTGCCAGCCTGCCAGTTTTACGATCCAGCTTTGCATGGGTGGAAGGCAAATCTGTGGCGCATGTTTCTCACATGTAGCGAGAGAAGATTGGTTGATGGTATTCGGTCCTTCCCCTTGTGATTTTTTTTACGATCTGTTTTCGGCTAACTGCCGGTCAGCGCCAAAAGAGTTGGGTTTGTTGGAAAACCATTTTTTTTTTTTTTTAGCTACATAAATACTACTTTTCTCGAGTTTTATTTGTTTAGAGTAACGTCCATGCCCATGCCATAATTTTCAATTTTTCTTTCTTTAAAATAATTTGTATTTTATTTAAAATTATTAAAATTTTAATCACTAAAAATAAAAATTCAATAATTTATAAACAAATTACGTAATTGTTAGTTGAAAATAATTAATTTTGTTATTTTTTTATTCCTAGGAAGGAAACTGAAAATTACGAATAAGACAAGCACAAAAAATATTTAATGGCACCCTACACCAATAAAAATATTATTTATTTACCAGTACATAAAAATCTGATAATTATATCAAACAATAGCATTTTTGCCCATCCGTATGCGTCGGACTATTTTTTAATGTTTAAAAGAAGAAAATTTTTAAATTAAATAATATTATTATTTCTTCCATCTCAAAACATTTATTAAAAAAATTTAATATATTTAATATTAAAATTTAAAAAATTTTTATAAAATTAAAGATTCATTATTTTTAATATTAAAAAATAAAAATAATTTTAAAATATAAAAAATAAGAGTTTTAGATGTTCAAAAGATAAAATAAGAAATAATTTTGAAATATTTCAAAAAAGAAAGATGAACAAAAATAAATAAAACAGAGGGAGTATAAAAATAATATTAATCAATTATAGCAAAGAGTAAAGTTTTTTAATTTTTTTAAATCAATGATGAAAATAGAGATATTAATAGACAAAGTATGAGGCAAGTACAGGGATATAAACGAACAAAGAATTTAACGAATCGTTTATGAACATGTGTAGTATCTATTCGTTTATATTTGTTTATTATCATTTGTGAACATATTTGGTTTTTATTTGCTTATATTCGTTTATTAACCTTAACAAATTATTTTGAACAATATTTTTATTTTCGTATATTAAATCAATCGAATACGAATAATAATCTATTTGGTTCATTTATATTCATGAATAAACTCGTTTAAAATTCATTTATTATTCGCTTATTATTTGTTTGTTGTTCATTTATGATCATACTAACAAAATTACATTTTTATCATTTATCTTAATTCAATTTTAAGGTTCATTTATATTCATTGAAATTTGTTTTTATTCGTTTATAGTTTATTTGTTTAAATTTATTTGGTTATAATTTGTTTATTATTCATGAACATATTCATTTATATATATTCATGAATATATTCGTTTAATGTTCACGAATGAATTCGTTTAACTTAATTGATCTGTATACTAAACCAAACGTAAATATCTTATCATTTAAATGAGTCAAGCTCGAATGAACAAAGCAATTTTCTTACTAAACACAAACCAAGCCATAATACCTTTAAAAATAAATTGATAAACCACAAATATATGTTTGTTCATTCATGTTCGGTTCTTTATAGCCATAAGTGGGTAGAGTATTGTCTATCATCATCTTCATTTACGAATTTTTATATTATACTTATCTCTATACTCATATCCAATTGGTATTAAAATCTATCTCTATTTTTGTAAGTATTTAATAGGTATGAATAATCCCTGTACCTGTAGCTTTTAGAAAAAAATAAAAACTAAAATGTATTTTTTAAATTTTAAAAAAAATTATCTTACATATTTATGTAATTTTTTTATAAATATATAATTTAAATAAAAATATATTAATTCCAATTAATTTAAAATAATATTTTAAATTATTTAATAAAAATTTATTTACAAATATATATAATATAAATGTAGAGTATGGGTACATATATGAGACAGATACTATATTATCCATTCTTATCCTCATACCGAGTAAAAAATTTAAAATTATATCTACCCTTATCCTTACAATATAATACTCATTCTTATCCCCATTTGAACAAAAAATCATATTCTTTATTAAATATGAATAAAACAAACATCTTCAAATGAAAAGATTCCATTAATTAAGAAAGTAAAAAAGAAAAGTTATTTTTTAAAAAAAATTTAAAAAAATTTGTATTCAATAATTTTTCATTATTTAAAATGGTTATCAAATTAAAAATCAAATGTTAATTTTTTTACAAAACATTTTTTAATTATTTTTTAACCAAGTTAGTACCATTTAGCCATAAAAAACCAAGTTAGTACCCAAAAATTATTTTTTAAAAATTTTAAATCGATTGATCAAAATATTGTATTAGGTTAAATATAAAAACGGCACATGTATTACATTTTTTCTGTCAATTTGATACCTAAAATAATAAAATTATAAGTTTAGTACTCAAACTTTTAGTTTGTCATAACAAAGTAATTTTCTTACTAAAAATGAACTGAACTCGAATACCTCTAAAAATAAACTAACAAATCACAAATATATATTTGTTCATTCATGTTCGATTTTTTATAGCCCTAAGTGGGTATAGTATTCTTTATCCCCATCTCCATCTGTAAATTTTTATATTATATCTATCTTTGTACCCATATCCAAAGGTTATTTAAAATCTATCTCCATCTTTACAAATATTTAATAAGTATAAATAATCCTTATACCCGTAGCTTTTAAAAAATAATAAAAACTAAAATGTATTTTTTTTATTTTAAAAAAAATTTATCTTACATATTTATGTAATTTTTTTTATAAATATATTAATATATAATTTAAATAAAAATATATTAATTCCAATTAATTTAAAATAATAATTTAAATTATTTAATAAAAATTTATTACTAAATATATATATTTTTGTAGAGTATGAATACATATATGAGACAGATGTTGTATTATCCATTCTTATCCTCATACCCGATAAAAAATTGAAATCATATATATCTCTATCCTTACAATATAATACTCATTTTTATCCCCTTTTGAACAAAAAATTAGATTCTCTATTAAGTATGGGTAAATTAACATCTTTAAATGAATAGATTCCATTAATGAAGAAAGTAAAAAAGAAAAATTATTTTTAAAATTTTTTTTTAAAATGTTTGTATTCAATAATTTTTCATTATGTAAAATGGTTATAAAATTAAAAATCAAATGTTAATCTTTTTACAAAACAATTTTTAATTATTTTTAAGGTAATGAATAATTATTTTTTAATCAAGTTAGTACCATTTGGCCAAAAAAACCAAGTTAGTACCCAAAATTTTTTTTATTTTTAAATTGATTGATCAAAATATTGTATTAGGGTAAATATAAAAATGGCTCATGTACTACATCTTTTTTGTCAGTTTGATACCTAAAGTAATAAAATTATAAGTTTCGTACTCAAACTTTCATTTTATCATAACAAAGCAATTTTCTTACTAAATACGAACCGAGCCTGAATACCTCTAAAAGTAAATGAACAAACCACAAATATATGTTTATTTGTTCATTGTTGGTTCTTTATAGCCTTAAATGGGTAGAGTATTCTTTATCCCCATCTTCATATATGAATTTTTATGTTAGACCTATCTTTGCATCCATATTCAAAGGGTATAAAATCTATCTACATCACTGCGAGTATTTAATGGGTATGAATAATACCTATATTAGTAGCTTTTAGAAAAAAATAAAAACTAAAATGTATTTTTTAAAATTAAAAAAAATTATCTTACATATTTATGTAATTTTTTTATAAATATATTAATATGTAATTTAAATTAAAATATACTAATTCCAATTAATTTAAAATATTTAATAAAAATTTATTTACTAAATATATATATATATAAATATTATTGTAAAATATAAGTACATATACGAGACGGATCTTGTATTATCCATTCCCATCCTCGTACCCAGTAAAAAATTTAAAATCATATCTATCTCGATCCTTATAATATAATACTCATTCATATCCCCATTTGAACAAAAATTTAGATTCTCTATTAATTATAAGTAAAACTGACATCTTTAAATGAATAGATTTCATTAATGAAGAAAGCAAAAAAGAAAAGTTATTTTTTAAAAAATTTTTAAAAAGTTTTATATTCAATAATTTTCCATTATATAAAATGGTTATAAAATTAAAAATCAAATGTTAATTTTTTTTACAAAACATTTTTTAATTATTTTTAAGGTAATGAATAATTATTTTTTAACCAAGTTAGTACCATTTGGCCAAAAAAACCAAGTTAGTACTTAGTACCCAAAAATTATTTTTTTATTTTTAAATTGATTGATCAAAATATTGTATTGGGTTAAATATAAAAACGGCCCATATATTATTTTTTTTCTATCAGTTTAGTACTTAAAGTAATAAATTTATAAGTTTGATACTCAAACTTTTATTTTGTCATCCAATTTAGTACCTCAAATAATGCCATTAGTTAATTTATTGATGTGGCATAAATATTTAATAAGATGTCCACATATGTCAAAAATTCATTTGACCCCACATCATCAATTGATATGTTAATATTAAAAGAAAATTTCAAAAAACTTAAAAAAATCTATAAAAAATTTAAAAAAATTTCAAATATTTAAAAAATTTTAAAAAATTATAAAAACTTATAAAAATCTAAATTATTTTTAGAAATTATAAAAATTAAAAAAATATGACAACTTTAAAATTTTAAAAAGCTTAAAATTTTAATAAAAAAATGCAAAAAAAGAATTTAAAAACACAAAAAAAGAATATTTTAATAAAAATATTTTTTTAAAATTAAAAGAATTAACAAAAACTTAAAAAATTGAAAATAAAAATCTAAAATTTTTGTAAAATTTTGAAAATTAAAAATCTAAATTTTTTAAAAATTCTTAAAAATTTTAAAAAATTATGCAAAAATAAAAAATGTTCAAAAATATTAAATATTCTAAATTATTTAAAAAATAAAAAAATTTTAAAAATAAAAAATAAATAAACTTGAAATTAAAAAAAATCTTAAAAATTCATAAAATATATAAAAAAATAAAATTTTAATATTCATAATAATAATAAATTTTTAAAATTTTTTTGCAAATTTTAAAATATTTTTAGATTTTTTAAAATAGTTTAGATTTCTTATTTTGTATTTTTTAAGTTTTGTGAATTTTTTTAAATTTTAGGAAAATTTTCTTATTATTAAAATTTTTCAAAATTTTTATTATTTTTATATTTTTATCAATATTTTAAGATTTTTTTTTCAAAATTTTAAGTTGTTGTAATTTTTTAAAAATATTTCATTTTTAAAAATTTTATTTTAATGTTAATATGGTAATTGATCATGTGATACTAAATAAACTTTTGACATGTGTCAATATCTTATTAGATATTTATACTACGTTAGACATTAGTCTTGGACACTAAAGTGGATGATAAAATAAAAATTAAAGTACAAAATTAAGAATTTTATATTTTTAAACACCAAATTGATAAAAAAAAATGTATAATGCATAAGCTATTTTTATATTTATCCCTATTGTATTTAATTTTTTTTATATAAAAATACAAATGTAAAAACATATATGATATAATTATAAATAAAATTGGTTATTAGTGTATCATATAACTTATTTTGTATTATATTTAAGATATGGAATCACTTAAATTAAAATTAAAAATTGTTTATAATATTTATATCATTAATATTTAACATTAATCATTTTTTTTTTATCTTTTGTTCTTTTATCATATATCAATTAATATTCTTTTAATTTCAAATTTAATACCCACATTCAAATTGATATAGAGATTAAAAATTTTTGACTTTAATGGTTTTAATATTACTTTTTAAATCTTTTATAATATTGCCAACTATAAATTTCAATAAAAAGTAAAAAAAATTAAAAATTAATATGAAACATTTCAAAAAACTTGTAAAGAAATTAACGTAATTTTGAGAAAATCTAAAATAGATGTGGATATTAATTTGAGAAAAAGAGAGTATGTGTTTTCATTAATTTTTCTTAGGTTGATTAATATTACTAAATTTTTTATGTATTTATTATTTATTATCTAATAATTATATCTTATTAACAAAGAAAAGTCAATTATATCAGTTGTATTTTTTAGGTTGATGAGTTGGAATCTGAATGTGACTTAAAATGGAGGATACGTTCGATTTGTCAAATAAAAATGAAAGATCGAAGGAACGTCGAAATTGTTGGCACACTCCGGAAGATAAATATAAAAAATAAAAATAATACAAAAAGGTTTTTTGAACTTTGATTTGGGTTCAAAACTCAATCCAAGTCTAATTAAACAATAAAGTCCTAAAATTAAAATGACTCAAAGGCCCAATAGTGACCCTGACTCAAATGGGTTATTATAAATGCCATAATTTCAGTATTGGACCAAAAATAATTTTAATAGATCTTGAATAAAATGAATACAGTCATCAGTCAAATTTTATTTGAGTCATCGTTTTTATCAATCCAATTAAACTATAGCAAGCTAGCACTATAAATACAATACTCCACATCATCACAATTCACAATTTTAAAAAGAAAAAGAAAATTTTTAAGACTTAAAGCCTTTCCAAGTCTCAAGAATCAAATTATGAGGAATTAAAAAAATATGATGAACACATTTTTTGGAGTCTAAGAATTGTTAAGAAAATGGTATTCGATATTATTCAACCTAAAGGAAGAAGATCAATTTTATTTTTTAAGATCAAGTCAATAAATCTCTTGCGGTATTCAAAAACAAGTTAACATGACTTTTTGAAGCATTCAAAATCAAGTATACTAGATCCTTGAAGCAGATTTTTTTCGTGAAAAAAAAAATTTTAAGAATTTTTGAAAATTGTAATTTTCACAAATTGATAAATAAAATTTTGACTTGTCTCCAATTTTTTTAATTGCTATGACGTCATTTCAAAAATAAACAAGCCTAAACGAGCATATAAAGGATTCAAAAATTTGGCATTTAAAGATATCAACAGGAATGTTCCTACTCAGTGAGGATTGAAATAGAGAGAGAACATCAGTAAGAATATACGAAAACACACAACTTTTCTTGATTCTATAAATAGTCCATATGTAAACATACAGCAACATTTAACTAAAATATCTATATATGTCCAACTATACAATAATACAATGGAAGCAAGCTCTTCCCAACCACCCAAAAATGAAAAGAAAAAAAAAAAAAAAATACTCCTACTAAAACATTGACAGTAGGTAAGTGGAGTTTACAGCTCAGCTCGGAGGGACACCAATCAATTTTGCTACTATTACGTACTATAATTAATTTTACCACGAGCGGCAGCATTAGCATAAAATAATGAAGAAATTTGTAATAAAATATATAATTCAGAGATAAAGAAAGAGGTGAAGAAATTTGGCTGTCAATTGTGATTGTGATGGTCCAATGAAGATGAAGATGAAGATTGGGTTGATATGGTTGTGGCTGAGGCTGATGATGTCCTTGGCGTTGCCGATTGTAGATGCGGTTGCTTCAACACCACCGTCGGCAGAATGCTTCTTTTCCTCCTTTCTTGCTCTTTGATTAACTCACCCCCAATCATCTCTATTTTCTCCAAATTTGTCACCTCACTCCTCTTCTTTCCTTTGAAAAGATGGGACTCCACATTTCTTTGTGCCATCATCTCCTTTGTAATGCTCATCAGGACTTGGGATTCCGAACTTGACCTTTTACTTTTAGGCATAATGTTAGAGATGGAGCCATTCCCCTGAATTCGGACATAGTTGCTTCCACCAAATTCTCCAAACGCCATCGAAACTGCTTGATCCACCTATCAATATCAATTTCAACATGGAATTAACTAGCTCCCTTTCACAATCAATTCATTTAATTATAATTAACATGCTCTCTCTCTCTCTCTTTATATATATATATATATATATATAAAACAAAACAAAACCAAAACAAAAACTACTTATAGTACTACTACAACTACTACTTACCATATCAGAAGCTCCCTCGCCGGCTATTCTAAGAAACCTTGCTTGCGGCGGAGTGAGATTAAGACCGTCGGAACCGAAACCCGACTCTCCATTCCCCAAAGACAACACCAAAACATCCTCCATGCCATTACAAAACGGAAACTCCTGCTTATTGTTTAGCACGTGTGTTATCGCTGCAGCCGTTGGATTGTTCATTGCCACCCCGCCTTCCACGGCCACGATCTTCGTTCTCTCATCCACCGATCTCATTTCCACCGCTCCCACCACCGTCGGATCAGCCGACGTTGCAAAACACACGTCCTTCATCTTGAAGTCATAGCCATCCATTTCCAATGCATCAGCGCGGGAAAACAAGAATGGCCCGTGGGAACAAAGATCATAGCAGGGTATCAAAACCGGCTTCAACGTATCTTTCAAAGTCAGCTCGCCAAAGGTTTTGGTCAACAGTTGTTTCTGTACCCTTGATGAACGGAAAAATTGACGGAATATTCCTTGAGGCGATGAGGGGAAGAGTTTCCGACGATTTTTTACGAGGAAATGAAGAGCTTGGTCGGCAGTAAAAATGGGGGCGCCATTTTGACTGCGAGTAAATAATAATGCAACGAGAATTCCACCAGCTCCGGAGCCAGCAGCAACGTCGAAATAATGGGCAATGGTGGCATTGGCATTTCCTGATTTCTGACGGAGAAAGGTTTGGAGGGTGAGGAGGGATTGGGCGGCCAATATACCATCGGAAAAGCTGCCACTGTCAATGGAAAGGATTCTTACTTTCCCAGTTACATGTTTCCCAGATTCCATTGCATTGACATTGTGGTAACCGAAAAGAAATCTGTTTTCAAGGATGGAGAAGATTTGGTTAGTAAGGCTGTCGACTTGGTTCATTGGGAGAGCCATTTTGGACGAAAATAAAAAATTAGAAACAGTGGAAGATATGAGAAGGAAAGTTTTAGAAACAAAGGGAACGGAATTGGATGAAGCGGACAAGCTGATACACACGTATATATATATGTGTGTATATATATATATATATATAGTGATAGAGAAGAATAAATAAATTTAATAATAATAATAATAAAGTTTCTGATGACAAATTCGTGCGTCTATCTTATTGTGTAGAGAAGAATCCAGGAACATTCTTTAAGCTGACGATTAATCGGCGAGTATTTGGAGGGGATTGGCACTAGATTGCAGTCTGCCCTTTCCTGCCCTGCCCTGCCCAGCCATTATTAGTAGTAGGCAATAGTATTTTATTGGAAAGTACTTGCTTTACTTTGCTCCGTTAGTACTCCCATATTTATATACTGTATATATGTCTTTTTATTGTCCTACCCTATTTTTAAATTTTTATGCTTTGGCTTTTCAATTGCATTTGAAATGTGGTCAAACAACAAAGAAAAAGATAAAAATTAAAAGACCACTTCTTTGCTTTTACTTTTACGTTCTCTCGTAAGTCTTAAAATTTAGTTTCTTTTCTTTCTCTTCCCTCCGTTTTAAATTAAAATTCTAATTCTAATTCTTTCTTTAATTCAATTTTCTGTCCCGCCTGCAGTGCTGCATGTCCGGAGAAAGGAGAATTGTTGTAAAAGCCACTTTAACCCACCTACTTAACTAAAACTACTAAATTTCTTCAACATTGGATTTTAGATAAAATTTTTTTAGATTGAATTTTTATCCAGACTAATTAAATTTTTTTTGTTAATTTTATTTTTAAAAATATTAAAAATTTATTATTTTATTTAAAAACAATCAATTTTAAAAATTGACGGATCAAATTGAATTTAACCTTGGTATAAATTTTAGAAGATCGAATGAATTAATAGGTCCAGTCGATGACCAGTGAACAGATTTACCAAAAATTATTATCCGTCCTTACAGTTAAATGTTTTAATTCAGTTTTGACAAATATCAAAAAGTAGGAATGAGAACTAAAAAGAGAAAGAGAATCCGAATATTGAACTTCCAATCTTGCGACAACCTGCACCTATGGGCCATAAGGATATACATTAACAATTTAAAACATGTAATTTTTTTTTATTTTTCATTTTACAATAAAATTATCAAAGGTGAGCTATTTAATGACTGTACCCTACAAAGTTAAGTCAGTACCGGTGGTCAGAAAGAAATCGGAGTAGGCCCATGGAAGATCATGTGGTGGTCTCTCTCTCTATATATTTTTTCATATTCACTTTTTGGTGGAGCCAAAAGCCAAAGCAAGATTATCTGATTTATTAATGTACGGCTGGTTGTACCGACAATTTTCTTGCTTACTTTATTTGCTAGTTGTATCAAAATATGAATATGAATATTGTATTTACTTCCTAATTAATTTGGTTTTGGTTTGTGAAAAGTATTAGTACTAGTATAACCATCATTTATCATCGGCCAGACTCCAGCACTAACAACTCATGTGTAGCTAGATAGATTAGATGTTGTCGATTCCAGTTGTCAATGGATAGGGATATTTCATTCATACGTATAGCCACTACAGCTTTGACTCTGCCTTGCCTTTGGACACATTCATTGGACAGATTTTTTTTGTCCGTATTCATCATCCAATCCTGCCGTCACCGGATTTTTAGAAATTGTGAAAAATACATTTTCGCTTTTTAGTAGGGGTGAATGCTTGGAGACAAATACAATTACTTTTGGTAATTTAATTCTTCACTAACAAGATTTTTTAGCACATTTTCAGTAATTTCATATTTCTGCGTTTACTTTATTTTATTTGAATCTAAAATTTTTGTTTTTGGATGACAAAAATGAAAGATTATTTATTTTTTTTTTACTAAATTACTCTTTAAAACAAAAAGATGTTTTTATTCAAATGGTTTGATTCTTTTCCAAAGGAATCGATTTTTTTAAACAAAATAATATCCAAGAGTTTTTATGTTTCGGAGGATCGATCCTTGTGAGAAAATGATCAATCACGTTTTAAACATAATGATACTCAACAATTTATGCTTTAGGTAATCTATTTCAATTAAAAAAGGATCGATTATTTTTTAAACAAAATGATACCTAAGAACTTTTATATTTTAGGGACTGGTCCCTTTAAAAGAATCCTTTTTTAAGTAAAATGCCTCTTATTAAAATGATATTATTTTATATCTATTAAATATTTTATTTATTATAACTTATATTTAAATTAAACTTTTTTATCTATTGACAATTGATTCTAAATTAAATATTTGATATAATTCAAAGATTTTTATATTTGAGAGAATCAATCATCTTATATAAAGGATCGATCAATTTTTCATTTAAAGGTTAAAATGCCGTTTAAAATCAATTTCCTTGGAAATGAAACATTTGAAATATTTTAAGAATTATAAAAAAGTTTAAAAATTGAAATATTAAAAAAATAATTAAGAAAAATTAAAATTTTGAAAAACTCTTAAAATTTTAATAAAAATCTTTAAAAAATTTAATAAAAATTGAAAAAAATTGAAAAATTTTTTTTTTAATAAAAGTAAAATTTTCTAAAAATTAAAAAAAACACACAAAAAAACTTAAAAAATTTAAAATATTTTGAAAAATCTAAAAATATTTAAAAATTATGAAAAATTTTTATTATTTTGAATCTTACAATGTTAATTGTTTATATATTTCATGAGTTTTTTTAGATTTTTTTAACTTTTTGGATTTTTTATTAAAATTTTAAGTTTATTTATTTTTTACTTTTAAAAGTTTTTTAATTTTTTAATAATTTTTTTTTAAAATTTTACAAACTTGAAAAAAGTCGACCTACGACAATAATAAGGCCAGCTCATTAGCCTTAAAAGAAAAAACCTCAAAAAGATATTACTTGAAAAACACCAGAACCTAAACTACTTTAAAATCCAAGAAAACCACATCATAACAACCACTTAATAAGGACTTGGAAGATTGGATGAAAGCGATAGAAAGAGAGCTAAAAAAATAATACCTCTATTTTCAATGACAAGTTCAAGTTCTTAGAAACCTCCCCCTTTATCGGGGACATCCATCGAGCTTTTCCCCTCAAAGGATTTAAAATTCCAACTATTGAGACCTATGATGGCACAACTAATCCTTTTGATCATTTTGAACTTGTCAAGAAAAACATGCTGATCTAAAGAGCCGATGAACCATTGATGAGTAAGGGTTTCGCAACCACCCTTAAAAAGGTAGCTCAATCTTAGTATACAAGCCTTAAGCCTAGGTCAATTTCAACTTTCAATCAACTCAATCACTCATTTTTAATCCACTTTGTCAATAGTCGCTGAATAAAAAAAAAAAACCCTCAAGTTTAATGTCCATTTACCAAGGACATAGGGAATTTTTAAAGGAATATGTAACGTGTTTCAATGCTAAAGCTTTTCAAGTTAAAGATTTAGAGCAAGCTGCTACCATTGCCTCCCTACAAGTGGGCTTAATGATAAAGAATCCCACTTTAAGCTGACTTTCTTTGAAACCCTCAAAAACCTTAGCCAATGTGCTTTTGATAGAAGAAAAGTACATCAATGTCAAAATTACGATGAAAAACAGCCAAAGTGAAAGAGAGGCATGTCCTCACAAAGGACATAAAAAGGGTATAAAGGTCTACAATCACCCAAAAATAAAGAAATCTACAAAGGGGTACCTTTGGGTAAGGAGCATGAATAAAAGATATGATAACTACATAGCACTGAATACCTCTCAATAGAAGATTTTGATGTAGATTGAAAGGGACCCTAACTCAAATAGCCTAATCCATTGAGACAGAATAATAGAAAAGACTCGAACAAAATATATGTTTTCCAATGTGACTATGACAACACGATCGATGAATGCATTAACTTGAAAAATAAGATTAAAACCCTGATAAGAATAGGTCAGCTAGATAGGTTCATCAACAACAAAAGACAAAGGCAAAATAAAAGAGATTTTTCAAGAAGAGAATATGATGATTGTTAACTTTTTAGGTGAGATAATGATCCAAGATAGGGTAAATTAGATTTTTCCAAATTCTTTTCAAACAATGATTTCAAGATAATTGAATAGGAAATTAAAATAATAAGCTCTTTAATAGAGATATAATGCAATCAACAACAATTAATGAACCTAAAATCAAATATAAACAATAATAAATGTAAAAAAAATAGGGATAGAGAAATTAAATACAATAATTTATAGAGGTTCTATACTTTTTCACAAGGCACCTATGTCTTTTCTTTTAACTACCTACACCAAGCTTCAATTCACTAATCTTGAATTAGAAAAATACAACACTATTTTTTTCTCTCTAAGGCTAAAGATAGAAACTTAATACTCTTTACTTTTCTAGGCTAAGTAGCAACCTCTCAATCTCACAACTTTAAAAGGATATCTTACTTCTTGATTGTAAAAATACTCAAATAATTTTTGCAAACTAAAACACCTTTCAAAAGCTAAGTGTTTGTTTAATAAAGTATAAAGAAATCGATGAAAGAATACAACAAAGATAACTTTAATACAACTAATAGAAAGATATGAAATTTTAACTCTATAACTCTTAATTTCTTGAGAGATATGAATGTATAGCTTTTTAGATCTTCTCTTTTGGCTTTAATGGTGTTGGAAGACTTGTGTATATAAAGAAATTGAAGAGCTAGCCTTCGGGATAGTTTGGAAGAAGAAATGCCAATTGAAAATTTGAAAAACTAGCCATTTGGAGCAATTTGTGAAAGACCAAATCAATTGGTTTTTTGACGGGATCAATGATGTGCCTTACCTAATCGATCCTCTAAGGCCATTTTCATGCATCCATGGCTTTTTAGAAAGGGAGAAGATCAATCCTGTTGATATGGTGATCGATCTTATGTATGAAACCCTATATTCAATCGATCTTTTTAGTTAAGGGATCGATTAGTTTTTGTAAAAGTAAAACTTGAAAGCTTTCTAGAAAGAAAATTAATTGATCCATTATAATAGAAGATCGATTGGTTTAGACAGGGTATCGATCCTATCCCTTAAGGGATTCATCCATTCTTTCCCAGCTTACATAAAAATGTTTTAAATCAAGGAAAAAGTTGGTTTTTTATTCTAAAACATATTTCACTTGATAAATCACTTGAAAACATTTTCATTCTAAGTTCAAAACATACTTCCAAGTTTTCCAAACTTTAGCACATCAAAAATAATTTTGATAAACAAATTATATATTTAGTACAAAGATAACAAACCATAAGAACATGTACTAACTAATTCATTTTGCAAAATCATAATCAAGCTTATTTAGCTTAATGTGTTGTCATTTCAAAAAAAAGATCAATTCAAGATTAACAATCTTTTTATTTTTTATATGAAAAAATTTGAATATAAATTTGCTTGATGAAAAACATTGAAAAACATTTTAGGTTTTGAAAATGGCTTTCAAAAGTTTTAAAAATAGCTTTCAAAAATCATTTTGCAAAAATGTATAGCAAAATTTCCTCTTAATTTATGCAGCTTAATCTAACATAACTCAACAAACATATATTAAAGCATATATATCAAATTATATAAACATATGCATACATATGTCAAAGCATATAATACAATTAAGCACACACAAGAACATATGCATGCTAAGCACAAACAAATTTATCTACATGATATTCCTTCTCCTTTTTATCATAGCAAAAATTCATGATCAAATAAGCACAAAGAGGCATTAGCAAATATATTCATCAACTATTTCTCCCCCTTTTTGTTTAAACTCTTTATACCAAATATTTAAGCTCCTATACTAATTGCTATAAGTATATAAGAAGAAATATCTATAAATTCTTTCTTTTTTATCATTGCAAAAGAAAGAGAGATTAATTCAAGGTATAGGACAAAATACATGATACTAATAACATCAAAAGTATTTTGAATGCATGTAATTAAATAATGTTCACAAGAAGTTCACAAACATATATTCAAACACAAGAGCATAAATGTATAAATGTATCCAATTTTAACAATTTAGCACGAAATCATTCGTAATTTACTACATGAAACTTATGAGCAAAAAGATAAAATAATGATATGCATGTAACTCATAAATCATGTTTTTATAGAATGTGCTTAAAATCTAAAATATCAATAGCAATGAAGTATAAATTTAAGCACATGTATTTAAGCTCATACCAAATGTTAAGGATAACAATTGTTAAAGATATGTTATCACAAAGTATACTAATTGTTATTATAAAACAAATCATTTTAATTCAAGCAAAATTGTATTCTAAGATTTTTATCCTTTTTCAAAATAAGGACTAATAAATCTAAGGCAAATACAAATTTGCATAAAAGGCACATAAATAAGCATCCAAGAAACTAAAAAAATTCTTTAGCAATTTTGTTCGCTAACTTTCAAAGAGCAAAAATATTTCATGCATAATTAGAGTTCAATCAATAAATCTAAAATGATAAGAGCAATTTTTTATAAGCATATCCTATCCAAACAAGAACCATAAGCTCATACATATGTAATAAAATATAAATACTAATAAGTGATAAGGTTCAATCAATTATCATGTCATAACAAAAAAATTATTCATTCATGATTTTCCAAACATGATGATCACATATGCTATCGTAAAGAAATAATAAAAGCATAATTATTCAAATATAATCCAAATTATTTCAATATAAAGCAATATTCTAAATCTAAACATATGCAATTAGTCAAACATATATTTCAATCAAAATCATACAAGCATATGCAAAAATATTTCAAATCATATAGCAATATAGTTAATTCAAAAAGATATGCAAGCATTTAGGCATAATATGATACATGCTATTTCATGATCTCGATCAATGAACATATTCAAAAAAAATAATCTATTTAACTCATATCCATAGCCAAAGATTCAAACAAATATTCATGAAATAAAAACTTTTAATCAAAGTAATCAAGAACTAGGCATGAATATTAATCAAAATGCATTTAGTCATTCCAAACTTTTAAGAATGTTAAAAAAATTTCTATTGTAGACACCCCAACTTGTCCAGGGTTGATTTTGTTTTTGTTAATAAAAATAAAAAATAAAAAATAAAAAAAATCTAGCAGGTTGAGTTTGTGTGAAACTATGTGTGTAGACTGAAAAGTTTAAGTTGGATTTAAAATTTAGAGTTAAAACTTTAAGGGGATTAAAACCTTTTCTAATTTAGGATTCTTTGAATTTAAGCCCATAAATACATACCCATAATACATAAACATAGAAAGGCAAAGAAAAAGCACATAGGAAAGCAGCCATAAGTTTTAGGGAACTCTTTGTTTTGAAAAGAAGATTTGAAGATTTTTTTCTGGAAAAATCTAAAAAAATTTTAGATTTTGATGAATTTTTTCATATTTCAGTGAAGATTCTGGCAAGACTTGAAGTTTCTGATTAGATTTTTAATTTTCGATGAATTTTTTGACGAGTTTCCCAAATTTTAATAGGGAATCCCAAAACACGGCACCGGTATTCATCATTTTCTAAAGAGAGAGAAAGGCAAAAAGAAGAAAAGAGTGAATGAGAAGATGAGATTTGAGGAAAAGAAAAAATTTGGGCATTTATACTGCCCAGAAATGACATCGTTTTTTACTTAGGTAATTTCAGAATTCGTGTGTTTCTATTCAAGCCGACTCGATCCGTAGCGTTTAACCCACTTTTGACCTGTGTCCTAATCTTAGCTCAAGCCAAGCCGAGCCGTGAAGTGAGCCATTCCAGTCGTTGTCCCTCTATACAATCGAGCCACATGCTTGAATCGAGCTGAGCCATTTTCCTGTTTTGGTATTTTTATTATTTATTTATTTATTTTTAAAGTATTTTCTTACATGATTAAATTTAAGAAAAAATGAGAAAAAATTAAAATAATATAAAATAAAATAAATCTTTTAAGAATAAATAATAATTATCCAATGATAAAATTTTTAAAAATTTTAAATGATAAATTTCTATAAAATTTCTAGTTGAGAAATTTTATCTAAATTTATCCTAAATGTTGGAATAATTTAGATAAAATTTTAATAATAATAATTAATATTTATTTTCAACAAAAATAAATAAATAAATAAATAAATATGTTGGAATTTAATGTTGATTACCAGTGATGAGATTCTTAAAAATTTTAAATAGTAAATTTCTTAAGAAATTTTTAAATGAGAAATTTGTCTAGATTTGTCCCAGATTGTGGAATAATTTATATAGAATATTAATAAAAGTAATTGTATTCTTTTTCAAATAAAATTTTTGGTTAAAAATATTTGACAATTACTCAATAATGAAATTCTTAGAAGTTTCAAATGGTAAATTTTCTAAGAAATCTCTTGGTAAAAATTTTCTTTAAATTTGTCCCAAATAGTGAAAGAATTTAAATGAAACTTCAAAAAATAATTGTTATATTATTTTTTTTTTCAAAAATAAAAAAACAAAAAAAAAATTTTAAATAAACCCAAATGGTGAAAAATTTAGAAATCAAAAAGAAAATTCTAAATTTACCCAAATTGTGAAAATTTTAAAAATAAATTTAAAAATAAAAATAAGTTTTGATGTTGAAATTCTTAATATTCCCAAATGGTTGATTATCTAAGAAATTTTTAGGTGAAAAAATATTTCTAATTTTGGCCCATATGATGGATGAATTAGATATATTTTCAATAAAAAAAAATCAAACAAAAAAAATTATTAAATCTTTTTTCGACGATGGAGCATCTTCAAGAAAATAAATGAGATTCTTAAATACTCTTGAGGTAAGAAAGTATTTTTAAAATTTTTACCATATTGATGAAAAAATCTTAAGAATTATTTTCAATATTTAAACATTAAAATGTAAGACCATTAGAATCAATACCTTAGGATAATTTAAAATAAAATGGTATTGTCATTTAAATGGGCATGTGAGGGGGCATGTGAGAGTGCTATAACCTTCCTCATATGTAACCAAACTCTTAAACCTTATTTTGATTAGTAGACTAAAACCTATTCTTTTAGGGACCTTTAGTCAAGCTTAGGAGTTTCTTAAAATGATAGATTCATTAGGTGACTAATCACACCTAGGTAAAAATGATTGGTGGTAACTCCTCTTGTTAAATCTAGTTATAGATTTACGAATCTATATGTTATGACAATTTGGTGACTTCACAGGGGATGAAAAAAGTCAAGCCACAAACTTTTAAATTTATGTTATCTTATGATCCAAAAGTTTGAAAATGTAATGATTATGTTATTTGTTCACTAACTTTTTTCTTTTTGTCTTGATTTATGGGGTTGAAAATTTTATGTTCCTTCACACATACACACACACACACACTATCATATGTATTTGCATTACATGAGCTCTATACCTAGGCTTTGTCCCTTTTAGAAAAGAAAAAGTACATATGCTATTGTGAGATGATAATCTCTATAATAGATAACAAAATACTCTCACTCAAATTGAATCATTTTCATTGGTAGCTTGTAATAGGTGAGGAATGGAATGCCTTACTATTTTGTAATGGACAATGATGTAAGTAACAATTTAGGAACCTTTAGTGGTCAAAATCACTTAACCCAACATATAATTTACACTTAAGAGGCTAGCTTTAAGATAGAGCCATTCTTACCTCTTGATAGACGTAACCCAAAGTTAGGACACAAAAAAAAAATAATTTGAGTGATATATTGATTATCTAACCATTTTCTTTGTTTTACTTTGTGCATTTGCATCTTTTTAATATCATTTAATTCTATGTGTCATTTCATGGTCATGTTTAATATCGTCATTTGTATCATTCTTATATAGGAAATATTTGCTAAATATCAGTTATTGATAAATTAGATCTCACACCTACATCTATGAAAAGCCAAATGCAATCAAATTACACATCAGATCATTATGAATCTCTTTATTAATTGAAAATCAAGTTAGAATAAGGTAAAAGAAAACAAAGTCATTGCTTGCTTGAAGGTTTTATCTCATCACTGCCTGAGAGAGTTCATCTCAATCTCCAATAAAATGACCAGACCAACCTAAGTAATATTTGGGGATGCATGAGTAAAACAAGGCAAGAGGTATTTAAGAATAATTATAGAGACATAGCTTTACTACTCCAAGTTGATGTGGACAATAATTTGATCAGAATCATCCTTCAGTTTTGGGATCCTTTTTATATGTGTTTCGTCTTTAATAAAATAGATATAGTGCCAATAAATGAAGAGTACATGGTCTTACTTCACTTTGATTTGCCAAACCCAAACAAGATTTTTAGTCAAATAAGATGGGTTATCGTTAGAAACTTGTGCAAATGCTTGGACTTAGCTTGCCTCAAGTTGATGCATGTGTCAAGACAAAAGGTGAAAGTAAAGCTATCCCATGAGGTTTTCTATGAGACTTTATCTAGGGGCATTTAGATGATGATCATGAGTTAATGGTAATGGTTATAGCTCTATATAGATTGGTAATCTTTGCAAAAGTCATTGGATATGTTGATATCATAGTAATAGACTTTGTCAATTAGTTAGAATATAAAGTCAATGTAGCACAACCATTTTAGCATAAACCATTCTTTTCTTGAATTATTATCGTAAAAATGGTAAATGTCAGTTTAATGGGTGTTTACAACTGCTTTATATATAGATGAAGAGTCATATTGAGTGTGAAAAAGTAAGTTGCATAAACCATGCCTTCATTTTAATATTCCAATCAAGGAGTTTTATTGCAGTATATGACCTAAAGCAAAGTCGAAAGAAGAATGGGTTTCATATTTTCTTACGCTTGATAGCCAAAGGATAATTTGGAGAGTACCTTAGATGCGTCATGTTACAATGTTATATAGTTATGGGAATCAACTTTAGGTGTTTTTATTGGGCCTATGGGGTACCGTTACTTATGCCCTAACTTTGGTAAAAAAATAATCTGGATATGAGCAATTTATTCCAGAAACTATAGACTTAACCACTGAGAATTTTTTTCACTAAAAATGGGCATATGGAATGATTGAAATGATAAAAAAAAAACATGTAAACAAACCATCAAGGTTAACCAAAGGAGGTTTACTGATGATGTCACCTCAGAATATATTATGTGGCATATAAAAAGGGGCAAAGACATTATACTTCTTTGAAAATGAATAGCTAACCATTCCCAAAAATTGATTCCTCAAGATCCCTTGCTCAAAGTGAAAATAGCTCTAAATTAAAAAAGATGAGCTGAAACAAGAAAATAAGTGATTGAAGGTAGAAATGGAAGAAAGTTTGAAGTTGCAAGAGCAAAAAATCCAAAGCCTAAGTTAGCAAAAGGATAAGTGGAAAGCCTTATTCAATGATTAGACATGACACATTCATCAGTCACACCCGAACTTGCCTAACTCTTAAAAGAAAATGAATTATTGAAAGTAAGGGTGGAAAAAATACAAAAGACCACTACTAGGGTGTACAAACATAACTAAATACTACAAAGGATAGTGGATTAGTGTACAACATAGGTAAAAGCTTTGACTAATAAATGTAAGAAATATACTAAACAGAGTGAGCTATAGAATGGCATGTGCATGGAAAAATAAAAACATCTAAGGTACTTGTTCGATTAGCTATGCATTATTGTAGACAAAACGTCAAAAATAAAAGAAAAGTGAAAAAATTAAAGGTCATGGTGTAACCAGTAGGAGTTCATGGGCAGCGATTGCTTGACTTCCTAGATGAGGCACAAAATCATTACCAGCAAGCTAGGAAATTCATAAGGAGGCATTAGAGTAATGTTTAGGAAATATTACATTGATGTTTAGGACTTTAGAATATTGTTTTGGCTTTGTTAGGATGTAGTTTTGAAATTTTATTAAATAAAATTTTGAATTGAGATTTCTTTTATCAATAATAGTTATGTGGCAAATATTAGTATATTACATTCATGCATTAAAATACCAAACATAAAGTATAACATTTCTAATAATGACATAATTATGGTATCCAAGGTTTAAGGATAGCTCCACCAAGCAAAAACCCCATACGATTAACTTACTAATACAATACAAGAGCTCGAGCCAAACCAATAGAATAAAAAAATTTCAATTGTCTTGAAAAGATAGAGAAAGTTTAAAAAAAGCTTGAAGGGTAATTGAGTAAGATTTTAGATGTTTTGAATAAATTGAACAAGGGCAATGGTATAGAAAAAAATACTAACCAATAGGTCATCTATCACAAGAGGTCGTTGATCCTTTATACTCTCTTAGTTTTGGTTTGCAGCAAGCCCAGTCCACACAAAATGCATCACCATAGTAGTTCACATACCCTGAAAGGTATACAAATCCTAGAATGCCATTAACTTCAAATCTAGGGCATTACCATAGCTATATAAATTATATCTTTATTAAAAAGACAATGGAACCAATCTAAGTCCCTGATCTGGATGATCTAAAAGAAAAAAAAAACTAAAACCAAAAAAGGACGAGTTACTAGGGGACTCAATAGTTGACAAAAAGATACATATGCTCAAAGAAATGCTACAAGCAGTAAAGGACATTGGTTTTTATGATTTTGTGGATGATGCTGGGTTTTGTTTAGTCCTAGATGTTATTCTTCATTTGAAGTTTAAAGTACCATAGTTTGAGAAGTATAATGGTATAAAGTGTTCGAAGACTCACATTGCCTTGTATTATCAGAAGATGGCACCCCATGCTAATAATGAAAAGCTACTAATGCATACATTTTAATATAGCTTTATTGGTTTTACTGTTAGATGATATGTTCAGCTAGACAGGACCTGTATTCAGTCTTAAAGTGATATGACTCATGACTTTATTAGTTAGTATCGACATATCATAGATCTAGCTCTTGATCATCTGTTTTTGTAAAATATGAAAAAAAAGGTAACTGAATCATTTAAAGAGTATGCCTAAAGGTGGAAGGATATAGCTATTTAAGTACAGTCTCATCTAACTGAAAAAGAGGTCACAGTGTTGTTTGTTAGCACTTTAAAATCTTCTTATTATGAAAAAAATGATAGGAAATACAATAAAAAATTTCATTAACATGGTGATCTCGGGCAAAATCATTGAGAATACCATTAAGAATGACAAGTCAAAATAAAGTAAAGCTCCCACCAAGAAGGTAGCAAAGAAAAAGAGACTAAAGGTCAAGCTGTGAGCTTTAACAGATAACAGTTCAAGGGTTATTAACCTTATCCACTATAAGGTTATTCTTCATATTACCCTACAATGAATAATACCTCACATTACCCATATCAGCCTACCTCATAACCATCTTACCCATCAACATATCAATTTACTTTCAGACCCTAAGCTTTCATATATAGTACTAACACTCAATCTCTTGCAAGACTTCAGATTTGTTTAAGTGGCCTAGTAAGTAGTTCGCGAGAGCTATGAACTATCTAAAAAAAATTCGTATTTGATCCAATCCCTATGACTTATATGAAATTATACTAAGAGCTTTACAATAACAACCATTTGATTACCTTTAGCCATTTGGAGCCACTCAAGCCACCATATCTCAAGTAGTATGATCTTACAGCCTAATGTGACTACTATTATAAAATTACTAGTCATTTCAATAAAAATTACATTGTTTTAAAGTATAAAATGCAATGATTGTTCAAGGATAAAATGATAAACTTTGATATAAGAGGGATAACAATACCTAATGTTAGTGGCAATTCACTATCCAATCACAATATCAATGCTCTAAGTGAGGATAAAAATAAGTTTAATCGGGAAAAGCTTGATGAACTTCAACGAATCAAGAGGCTCAAATGTCAATAAAAGCCCTTCACCTTATCACATTGGGGCATAATTTTAAAAAAGAAAAAGATGTTAAGGCTAGTTGAAAGTTAATTATAATTTAAAATTTCTTTTAGAGTAATGTTAGGATTTCTTCTATACAATAAGATTTTATTTTTTATTATTTTAATGAAACGCAAGTTAATGCATTTCATTACATTTACTCTTTCATTCAAACCATTATTCTATGTTTTGTTATATCTTTTTATTCCCATTCTTAAATTTTCAATGATAAATATTTAGACAATGATAACAATAATTTTAAGATTTAATTTTGAAAACTCATTCAATCTATGGAGACTATTTGAGCGAAAGTAGTAAGCTGCTACAGATATAAAATAGATATGTTTTAAAAATATGCAATCCTTTATACAGATCCATGAGTTTGTTTTTGTTCAATAAATGATTTTTAAAGAAAGCATTCACGTTTGAGATAAAAAATGGTCATTTTTCTTTTACCATTCGTAAAATCATCCATTACTATGATTTTTGAGCCTATTAAGATTTTTTTAAACAAAAACTTCAACTAAAGATCACCCTCCATACTGGAGGTAAATTTTGAGAAAAACATATTTGAAAAAAGAAAGAGGCAAAATATCATAAAAGGTATTAAAAATAAAGAATAAAAAAAAGGAAAGAAGAACCTTTTTACACAAAAAAATAAAAACAAAAACAAAAATAAAAAAATGAATGCCACAAATAAGTTAAGGCAAAGTAATGATAATTTTTTTAGAGAAATAAGATGAATAAAAAAGGAAAAATTTATGAAATGATGCGAAATAGGGTAAAATGCTAAGTTGTATCAGATGATCAGAAATGATCATTTGGTTTTGAACCCTTTAAACATATGTTTGAGCCTATTTTATCAATTTCTTTCATAATCCTTCATCATAGCCTACATTACAACCTTTAAAAGTCTATTTTGATCAAATGTGAATGCTCAAATTGAATGATCATATGTTGAGTTAAGGCATGCTTGTTATGAAACAATGGAATCATGCTATGTTGTTTTAGAGATTGATGTGTGGAAGATATCAATAATTGATAAAAAAAAAATGAGAAAAAAAATAAAAAATGAAGAAAAAAATGAAAAAATTAAAAAAGTGAAAAAGTGAAAAAATAGAAAATGAAAAATAAAAAGTGAAAAAATGAAAAAATGAAAAAATGAAAAATTGTAAAATGAGAGAAAAAGAAGACTTAACTTGAAAACCTAAAAGGGCAATTTGGGTAGAAAAACATTTGAGTTGAGAGTTAGATAAATAGTTTAAATATATGAAAGATGAAAGACATCTGAAGATCCCTCAAAGCTAAAGCAAAGTTCAATGAGCTCAAAATGATTTCGAAAGTCAATAGAATGAGTTTTTGAACAAAAATTTTGGATTAATGTTAAGAATTATCTAAGTATTTATTTGGATATTATGGTACCATTCAATACCATCCTTAGTGATATGTTTTGAATTTGTTCATTTGCCCATTTATTTTTATACCTAACTCATTCTTGTATTGATTACCTTTCTACCAATTCATCTTGTAGTCTCTTATTTTTGCATCCTCATAACAAATCGAGAAAATGTATAATTGTATTATATTTGTCATAATTTAAAATGACAATTAATGAATGATAATATTCATAAAAGATTCTTGTATTCTTTTGAAAAAAATCGAGAATGATAGGGATAAAAAAATGAAGAGATGGCAAAAACCTAAAACGATGATTTGAAAAGACACATGGTGTGACCAAGTGATGAATATGGTGATGGATTGGTCAACATAACTTATGAATTATGATCAGATGGTGAAAATAACGTGGATCAATTTATAGAATGTATTCTGAAATGGCTAGTGCTAAGAAGCATAAAAAAAATATGAAAAGATGACTAAATATCAAATCGATTTGGTTTTAGTACTTGAAGATTGAAGAGTTCAAGATCCAAGAAAAAAAGCTTGAGAAACTTGAGCACCACAATTGAAAAGAAATTGATTAATTGACATTTACATAGCATGCATTGCATTTCTGAATGTCTAGTGCATAATATGCATAAATTTAATAATGTCTAGTGCATGAATTTAAGAAGTAGGGATATTTCAAGATCCTACATGAAGAAGATAAATATTAAGACTTTCCAATGAAAGAATTTCAAATTCTCATTTGAAAAAAGAAAACCTCTAAAGTAAGATTCTGATCTTTGAAAAATTATATTTCTCAATATTAGAAATAGTTTGTAAGACCTTTGGGCATAATCTCTTATAATTTCTTTTGATGATCTATAAGGCCTTTGCTTAGAGGAGCCTTATTTATTTTTTAAAAGTTGTTGAGCCTCTACTTAAATGATCTTTATTTATTTTTCAAAGTTATTAAACCTTTGTTTAAAAGAGCCTTATTTATTTTTTAAAGTCATGAGCCTCAACTTAAAATAACCTTAATTTTTTTTCAACATCATGAGCCTCTGCTTAGAGGAGCCTTATTTATTTTTCAAAGTCATAAGCTTTTGCTTAGAGGAACCTT
The DNA here is from genome assembly GCF_047325235.1 of Durio zibethinus. Classification (NCBI taxonomy): domain Eukaryota; kingdom Viridiplantae; phylum Streptophyta; class Magnoliopsida; order Malvales; family Malvaceae; genus Durio; species Durio zibethinus. The sequence goes on from NC_143187.1 coordinate 19,284,145, forward strand.
ATTTATTTCTCAAAAGTTATGAGCCTTTGTTTAGATGAGCTTTATTTACTTTTCAAAAGTCATTGAGCCTCTGCTTAGAGGTGCTTTATTTATTTCTCAAAAGTTGTGAAACCTCTATTTAGAAGAGTTTTTATGTTGTTCAAGAAATCTGAATATGTTAAAAAAAGTAAAAAATGTGTCGAGTTGATTCCTGATTAGGTTGTCTACATCTTTGTACAATTCATGTTTCACATAAAGTCTGTAAGACACTCCAATCTGTTTAGGGATGATTTTGTTTTTGTTAATGAAAATTAAAAAAAATCAAAAAAGAAAATATAGCAGGTTAGGTTTGTGTAAAACTGTGTGTGTAGACTAAAGAGTTTAAGTTATATTTAAAATTTGGAGTTGAAACTTAAAGGAGATTAAAACCTTTTTTGGTTTAGGGTTCTTTGAATTTAAGTCTTCTAAATACATACCCACAATATGAAAACACAAAAAGGCAGAGAAAAAACACACATGAAAGCAGCCAAAAATTTTAGGGAAATCTTTGTTTTGAAAAGAAGATTTGAAGTTTTTTTCTACAAAACTCTAAAAATTTTTTAGATTTTGATGAATTTTTTCAGATTTCAATGAAGATTCTGGTAAGACTTGAAGTTTCTGGTGAGATTTTCAGTTTTCGATCAATTTTTCAATGAGTTTTCCAAACTCTAATCAGGAATCCCATGACACGGCATTGGCATTCATTGTTTTCTAGAAAAAGATGAAAAGGGAAGAAGAGAGAGAAAAAAAAGAGAAAATCTAAGGAAAAAAAGAAATTTTGGCTTTTATACCACCCAGAAATGATACCGTTTTTGCCCTAGGTAATTCTAGGATCTACGTGTTTTTGTTCAAGCCAACCTAAACCGTAGTGCTTGACTCGTTTTTGACTCATGTCCTAGTCCTTGGCTCAAGCCGAGCCGAGTCGTAAAGTGAGCCATTCCAACCTCTATCTCTCTCTGCAGCCGAGCTTTACGCTTGAGCCAAACTGGGCTGTTTTCTTATTTTGGTATTTTTATTTTTTATTTATTTATTTTTCAAGTATTTTCTTGCATGACTAAATTTAAAAAAATTTAAAAATATAAAATAAAATAAATCTTTTGAGAAAAAATAATAATTATCCAATGATGAAATTTTTAGAAATTTTAAATAGTAAATTTTTATAAATTCTTAAGTGAAAATTTTTTTCTAAATTTATCTCAAATTGTAGAACAATTTAGATAAAGTTTCAATAATAATAATAATTAATATTTATTTTCAATCAAAAAATAAAAATTAAAAATTAATAAAAATTTTGGAATTTAATTTTAATTACCTAATGATAAGATTCTTAGAAATTTCAAATAGTAAATTTCTTAAGAAATCTCTAAGCGAGAAATTTTTTTAGATTTGTCTCAAATGATGAAATAATTTAAATAGAATTTAAATAAAAGTAATTGTATTGATTAAAAATATTTGACAATTATCTAATGATGATATTCTTAAAAATTTTAAATGGTAAATTTCTTAAGAAATCTCTAGGTGAGAAATTTCTTTAAATTTGTCTCAAATGGTAGAAGAATGTAAATAAAACTTTAAAAAATAGTTATCATATTATTTTCTTTTCAAAAATTAAAAAAAAAAGAATTTCTAAATAGATTCTAATGGTGCAAAATTTAGAAATTAAAAAGAAAATTCTAAATTGACCTAAATGGTAAAAAATTTAAAAATAAAAATAAATTCCAAGAACAAAATTTTTAGTAAGTGCAAATGATTGATTATCTAAGAAATTTTCAAATAAGAAGATATTTCTAATTTTGATTTAAATGGTAGATCAATTAAATGTATTTTTAATTAAAAAATAAAATAAAAAAATGATTAAATATTTTTTCGATGATGAAGCCTCTTCAAAAAAACAAATGAAATTCTTAAATACTCTTGAGATGAAGAAGTATTTTTAAGAATTCTATCAGATTAATGAAAAAATCTTAAGAATTATTTTTAATATTTAAACATTAAAATGTAAAACCATTAGAATCAAAACTTTAGGATAATTTAAAGTAAAATTGTATCATCTTTTGGATAGGCATGTGGGGATGCTATATGTAACCGAACTTCTGAACTATATTTTGATTAGTAAACTAGAACTTATTCTTTTAGGAACCCTTAGGCAAGCTTAGGAGTTCCTTAAAATGATAGATTCATTAAGTGGCTAATAAAACGTAAGTAAAAAAGATTAGTAACGACTCCTCTTATTAAGTCTAGCTATAGATTTATGAATCTATATATTATAACATCTATCAAGTAACTTGGTGACTAATTTGTGGATAGTGTCCATATGTTCATGCACAAAGTCTCATTTTTACACATAATCAAAGCATTCAAAACAAACAAGTCTTTTAAACACTTATCAAAGCAAGCATTTATCAAATTATGCATTAAACATCATATACGATCCACTTATAACAAGATAAAGCAATGAACCAATCATAGACTTATAAAATTTCAATTCAACATATTTAGCTCCATCATTGTCAAGCTTTGTTGTTATACTCATTTGACTTTGAGTTCTTCATTCCAAATGTTTTGAGCAAATCTTTGAGGTACTTGGGCTTGATTAATGAATATGACTTGCTTTGACAAGAAATATTCATTAGTAGCATCAAGAATATTAATCAATAAAAATTATATCAATTGTCAGAAAATAAATTTTATATTCTAACTCATTATAGGCAAAAAAATTTTGTTCACTAAGCACAAGTTACCAATGACAAATGAGACATATATCAAGTTAAGCATCAAATATCATAATATTGGCACTAAAATAAAAGTTCTAATGTAATGTACAAAAATCAAATATTTTAGGTCATTCATGAACACAAAGTAGACATAATCAACATTCAAGTATATTCAATAAATCACCAAAGAATATGTTAAGTCATATTTATTATCCAAAAATTTTCAAAAAAAAAATTAGCATAAAAATATAAATATGTCAACACAAGTTATAGGCCATAATCAATAATAACTTAAGCTAAAAATAAGCATCATAATAAAATCTTTCACTCACATCATGTTGCAATTAAGTCATGTCAAGCTAAATAACATTTGTTATATAAGCACACACACCTGACAAGAGAAATAGAGGAACCAACAATATATATCATTTAAGCACATATAGTTCATCAATACTTAATCACAAATCAAAAGATAAATCAATTAAGCACAAAATTAAAAAATATTTTAAAACTATTTCACAAAAAATTAATAAAAAATTTAAGCACAAAAATAAGTATATTTCACAAAATATTTTTCACAATCAAAAGATAAACAGTTTTAACACTTTCAAATCATAATGATTAAGGTCAAATTGAATCATTCATCATTGAAGCACATATCTTGGCAAAAAACATAAATGAACCAAGAATCAATATGTATCTTTTAAGCATATGAAGTTCATTAATTCACGAACATAAAAGAAGAAATAAATAAGAACAATCATGAAGTATATTTCAAGATTATAAGAAATCAAGAAATAAATAATTCAAACATCAATATATGCTACACAAAAATGCATTACGACCTTAAAATCCTATTTGTAGAACCAAAATCCTGTAAGAAAATTTCTTTATGTCAAACAAAATAGGATAAACCATTCAAAACTTAATATTTTCTAGATTTTAATTTTTGATACCTTAAAACTCATTTTTGGTTGAAAAAAACCTTAATAAATCTCAAACCTAGTCAAGCTAATTTTTAACTAACTTGAACTATTCCAACAAATTTCAAATGACAAAACAAAATTGTTCAAGTGATCATTTGGCCATAGAAACAAGGAAATTAAAAAATCAACTGTTAAACCTCATTTTTTCTTAAAAGGCTACTATGATAGGCACAAATGTTAAAAATATATTTTAAGCCTTCAAACCATTTAGAAAAGTTTTATATACCAATTTGAAAATGTCCAAATGGTTTTTATGCCAAAAAATGTTCAAAAATAAGATTTGATCATTTAAGCTTAAAAAATCCATGATAACTTGCACTTAACACATAAAAAATTAGAAACTTTTCAAGTTAATCAAGTTTTTTTATTTGAGCAAGTTTAAATAATTGAACTCAAGGTTTTCAAATCCATTTTACAATTAAAAACTTAAACAAAATTTTATATTTTAATACTTGACTCTAGCAAAAATCATTTTCAAAGAAAATCATAAATTTTCAAAATTATTAAACTTTGAGTGCCCCCGTAAATTTATGCATAAATATAAAAATAATTTATCACACAATTAATTACATTAAGCACCAAAAACAATTTCACAAAGCATGATATCAGTAATATCCAACATTCATATACACAATCATGCATAAGCACAAATTCTAAAAAATATCAATTTCACAAATATTATCAAAATATCAAGATCATTCATGCTATCCTAATATCAAGAGCATTCACATATAATCCCATAAATTCATTAGAGCATTCATGATTCTCCTAAAAATGTATCTCAAGCAAATAAGTATTAAATGCAATATCAACAATCATGAGAAATATATTAAAATCAATAGCAAAAATAAATATATAAACAATCAAGCTCATATATTTCAAAATCATGCAATTTATAACATATAATCAATTTCAATCAAATTTGCAATATCAATATGGCATATATGGGCATTTATTTTCTTCAAAACAATTTAGAATCAATCAAGATATATCAATAAAGCATATAGCAATTAAGCATTTCAATATTCAATCCAAAATAGGCAACCAATTTCAAATTCACTTCAAATAAAAATTTAAAAGTTACCATTTCCATTATGTGTATAAAGTATCCAATCTTCAAAAGCATATTATAGCTCCATACTCTAACACACCTATAAAAAAAACATTACTTATATGATTTTTAGTACCTAAATTACTTTAAGTCCTTGAAAGTTAGTGACTAAGTCTCTAGTTTCTTTTGGAACCCATACTTGTACACAATCAAGCTCATATTTTTTAAAATCATTCAAATTATAACATATAATCAATTTTAATCAAATTTGTGATATCAAAATAGCATATATAGGCATATATTTTTTTCACAATAATTTAGAATCAATCAAGAAATATCAATAAAGCATATAACAATTAAGCACTTCAATATTCAATCTAGAATATGCAACCAAATTTAAATTCATGTCAAATAAAAATTTAGAGGTTATTCATCTCCATTATGTGTCTAAAGTATCCAATTTGCAAAAGCACATTATAGATCCTTTCTCTAGCACACCTACAAGATACATTACTCATTTGATTTTTAGTACCCAAATTACTTTAGGTTCTTGATAGTTAGTGACCAAGACTCTAGTGCCTTTTCGAACCCATACTTGTCTAATTCTAAATGAAACATTTCTCTTTATAAGACAAGTATGTGTAGTATGATAATAAAAATAACAAAAATTGTATTTAATCATTTTAGCACTTAAACATATCTTGAAAAGATTTTATATTTCATTTATCAATTCATCAAATTTCTATTTCAAATTAAAATTTTCTTTTTCTAAAAATTCATTTATATTTTGAGAGGTTTTAAAATGTATTTTCAACTTTTCATTTTCTTTTTCCAAAATAATTTTTGCATTCATCAAAAACTCATTCTCTACATTCAACTTTGAAATCATTTTCTTATACCTTATTCTCATTTATTCATATTCAACATATAACTTATTAAAAACATCTTGCAATTCATCAAAATTAGAGGTTACCTTCGATTCTTCAAAAGTCATATAGCATGATGCATTTTGGTTAGAGATTTGCCTTACATGTATATCTTCTAATTTCTTTCATATCTAATTTGAGGTTAAGCACTTTGAGATAATATTGAAAGTGAGGGAGTCAAGAGCTCTATAGAGTAAGCACTTAGCTTTTGCATCATCCATCCCTTATTTCAAATAATTTACATCATTTGAAGGAATTCCAAACCCATTTTCTATCACATTTTAAGCTTTAAAATCTTCGGTTATTATGAACACTTTCATCTTAATTCTTCATTCACAAAACTCATATTTATCGAATATTAGAGCTTTGAAGACTTCTTCACCATATTAGAACCTAAATTAAGTCCTAAGATCTTTACTTAATGTGGTTAAACCTACAAAAAGAGATCAAAGCTCTTATACAAATTATTAACTTTTTAGGTGAGATGGTGACCCAAGAGGAAGAATGAATTGGATTTCTCTAAATTATTTCTAAACAATGATTTCAAGATAATTGAATTTAGGAATTAAAACAATAAGCTCTTTAATGGAGATATAATGCAATCAACAATAATAAATGAACCTAGAATCAAATATAAACAACAATAAATGTAAAGAGAGTAAGGATAGAGAAATCAAATATAATGATTTATAAAGCTTCAATTCACTAATCTTGAATTGAAAAAATACAACTCTATCTTTTCTCTCTAAAGCCTAAGATAGAAACCTAACATTTTTTATTTTTAGAGGCTAAGCAGCGACCTCTCATTCTTATGATTTTAAGAGGATACCTTACCTCTTGATTATAAAAAACTCAAATGATTTTTGCAAACTCAAATACCTCTTAAAGGCTAAGTATTTGCCTAATAAAGTATAAAGAAATTGATTAAAGAATATAACAAATATAGCTTTGATACAACTAATACAAATATATGAAATTTTAGCTTTATAACTCTTAATTTCTTGAGAGATATGAATATGTAGCTTTTTACATCTTCTCTCTTGGTTTCAATGGTGTTGGAAAACTTGCATTTATAAAGGAATTAAACAACTAGCCTTAGAGGTGGTTTGGAAGAAGAAATGCCCATTGAAAATTTGAAAAACTAGTTGTTTGGAGTAATTTGTAAATGACCTAATCGATTGATTTTTAGAGGGGATCGATCCTATGCTTTACCCAATCGATCCTCTAAAGCTATCTTCATGCATCCATCCATGACTTTTTTAAAAGGAAGGGATCAATCCTATTGATGTGGTGATCAATCCTATGCATGAAACCCTATACCCAATCAATCCTTTTAGCTATAAGATTTATTAGTTTTTGTAAAAGTAAAACTTGAAAGCTTTTTGGAAAGAAAATCAATCAATCCATTACAATAAAAAATCAATTGGTTCAGTCAGGGGATCGATCCGGTCCTTTAGGGGGATCCATTCCTTCTTTCCTAACTTGCATAAAAATGTTTTTAATCAAGGAAAGAAGATGGTTTTTTATCTTAAAATATTTTTCAATTGATAATTCACTTTAAAACATTTTCATTCTGAGTTTAAAACATACTTCCAAGTTTTCTAAAGTTTAGCACAATAAAAATCATTTTGATAAATAAATTATGTATTTAGTACAAACATAATAAACCATAAGAACATGTATTAAATAATTCATTTTACAAAATCACAATCAAACTTATTTAACTTAATGTTTTGTCATTTAAAAATAAGAATCAATTTAAGGCTAACAGTGACTACCAAGCTAATGATAATCGAGGTAACAAGGATGATAAACCTCTAAGGCAAAACAAATAAAGAGAAGAAGTTAATAACTGACTTGTAGTGGGAATTACCGATGTTATAATTGAAGAAACCTTGGTGTAGGCTAAAAAAAAAGTTTAACTAAAGAATAGTCATGATAGTAGGATCCACAATTAGGAAGCCAAACACCTAGGAAAAAGAGCCAATTTGTTTTAGCTCAAAAGATTTGAAAGGTATCTAATTCCCCTATAATGATGCTATAGTGATCAGTCCAGTTGTTTGCAACCATATGGTCAAAAGGACCTTTTTTGACAATGAGAGTTCAACCAATGTACTATATTACTTTTTAATGAAGAATATGAGATCTTTAAAGATAAGATCAAGTCATTCTAGACCATCCTGGTAGGGTTTAAAATTGAACAAGTCTAGTTAGGGGAAATATAAAGTTACCGATCATATTGGGCACCGACCTAAAGATTGTCACTTTAATTTTTTATTTTGTGGTATAGATGTACATTCTGCATACAATATGATATTTAAAAGGTCAAGCTAGACCTTGCTAAGAGCTGTGTGTTTTGCTCTTCATCTTAAACTTAAACTTTCTACTCCTCACAAGATAAAAAAGGTCATAGGAAATCAGTCACTAGTAAGGTAGTGTCATGTATCCATTTTGAAGGGCAGGATTGGAACCCAACAGTGCAAGGTTCAGCTAGGCCAAAAGCAATTGTGAAAGGTTCAAAGATCAAAATTCTGGATGAGGGAATGGATGAAGGTAAGAGTAAAAGGTTAAAAGCAAGATAAAGAGAAAGAGAAAATATTTATAAAATTTTTATTTTTTATTTTCAAGCTTCTTAAGCCATTCACAAAGTTAAGCTAAAATGTTGGCCATCAAACTATGATTTATTGTGAGAAACTGATTGAATAAGTTTGGGGTTGGAAGAACTATAAACTCTCATAGACAATGGTAAAATCGATGATATATCGCCAGGCATTTAGAATATGTTAGGAGATGGTTATCTTGTAAACATTTAATAACTGTACAATAAAATAATGGAGAAAAATATCTAAGCCTGACAAACATAGTCTCCTTGTACACCTAAAATTTAAAGAGACTTTAAATTTAAGTAACCCTATCAGTAGAATTAAAGTCTTCAATGAAAATAAACTTTCATAAGTTGAATAAAGTATTAAAATCAGCAATGTGGTATGGTGTACAAATGTTAGAATAGTCCTGAGGAATTGCTTGACGTTTTATGCTTTTCATAACTTTAACGGTGGAAAAATCAAAATTGGAGCCTATAAAAATAGTTTCATGAAAAGACATTGGTAAATCAATCACATTCATACCAACAGGCCTAGCAAGATCTTAAGGACCATCGAAATCCAAGCCCTCAACTTCAAGACTTATAGGTTGGTAAAATCAAGGTTGGACTTAAAATCCTTTAAGTATGCAGGGTCAATGGGTATGAAGGCAACACTATTAAAAGAAGAAAACCTTTATCAGTATCCTCAGTAATTAGTACTGTAAAGAGGTTTGAGAAGAACTACTATAAGTGACTTTTATCCTCTATGCTTTCATTTTATCATTTAACTTTTTTATAGACTCATGAAGCATTCGATTCAACCAATAAACTACCTGGGAATAATCTCAACCATTGATTATAAAAAGGATAAAGTCTTTTTTAAGAACTCGTACTTTAGAAGACTAACATGCCTCATAGGACTAACTTACATCTACTCTAAGGTCAGTTGAAAAAAAAATAAGAAAAAAAAAGACTAAACTACTTGACAAGTCAAACATTATTTACCAAGTATCAGCATATATCAAGAAAATCAAAGATAAAATAAATGGTGAAAGAATAGCTTAAAATAAGATGGGGGTGCAAAGAACACATGAAGATCCTTAAGAACTTGAAAATGGCAAAGTGTAAGGGAGGAAAAGTGTCAAAGTATATATAGGCAAGGGCTTGAATCGATTAATGATTAGGATAAAGCCACATCACCATTGTAAAAATCAAGGATGACCCTTCAACTGTCCATTTGAAATTCAAAAAAATGATAATAATAAAATATATATAATGACAGATGATATGTCATAAATCTCCCCTTATAAAAATTGCATTAAAAATACGCTCAAGTCTAGCCTCGAATTACATGAAGTCAACCAACCTTAACAAATAACTTGTCAACCTTAACAAATAACTTGTCAACCTAGACCACAAGATCAACACTTATCAAGCTCAGACCCTAGTAAAATTGTTACCCCCATCAGAGTAATTTATAAAATCAGCTACACGCTTAACAGGATAGTGCAATAAGAAAATAAATGCAAGTCCTTACATCCCTTCAAAATAGATCGGTTTAACACATCAGACCTCTTGATAAGGGGATAGAATGATAAAGATGTTTGGAGGTCCAAAGGGTAAACAGGTCTTTTCACTATAAAGAGTGAATCAGCAAAGTTGAAAGGTATTTTTGACATTTGGTTTGAGCTAATTTGGTGTGCCAACCTTATTTCTTGGAACTAATATCAATAGTACTGGGACAATGTCCCTCCTAATACTTGTGTAACCATACTTATATGTCCTATAAATATTATAGACACTAGTCACATTAACATGATTGTCCCACACCAGACTAACTTTCTTTTTACCCGATTATGTCCTTCCAATTTGATCACTCTCCTTTATAAGTATAAATACCTCTTCTCCATTCTAAGTAAGTGGATTGGATCCTAAGAAATCCTTATCTATTATTTCTTTTTTCTTTTTTTTATCTCTCTCTTTCTCTTCTTCTTTTGAGTACTGATTTGAGTACTGAAACACAAACATTGGAAACCTTTCCAACCTTCGCTTTTAACCAACTTCTGATCTTATAATTTCAAGTTTCCACCATTCGTACCGAGCTCGACACAAACAATAGCTATAGCACAATATAAACTAAAAAAGCTACCCACTCTAAACTTGAGAATGGATAAAAGAATGAGCAATATTTGGTAAAGATTAATATTTTGTTGTGTCATTTAATACAATAAGAATATTTCATTCTTTTTCATTCTCTTTTCTCTCACCTAAGGGTAAAAAAATCAAGAAAATTAAAAACCTATTCTAAATCATTCGATTTATTTCAGATCGATTTTTTCTTATTTGATTCAAATGAAGTGCAAATTTTAATTGTATATATTAGGTTCGAATCGAAAGGAGAAAAACTAAAAAGAAATCAAACCAAATCAAATTATATATTTTTATTAGCTTTTATATATTTTAAATTTTTAAAAAATAAAAATAATTATTTTATACCTAAATCTATCTAAATATGTTAAAAACTATATTAAATAAAAACAAGAAAAATAAATTTAAAAAATGATGAACTGAATTAAACTAATAAAATTTAATTCAAATTAAATCATATGAAAATTTAATTCAAATTCAAATTAAATTTTAAAAATTTATAATTTATACGTTACCTAAAAAATCAAATCAAATCTGATCCGATTCAAACTGTTATTACTTTTAATCTCACCAACCCTTTTAGAATTTAGGACATGTGGCTTAAATTCTCTAACCCAAGCACACCAAACCAAGAAGCCAGAATGACGGCCAATAATGCAATAAGAATATTTCAATCAAGTAAGAAGTATGCAAAGCAAAAGTAAAAAGCAAAAACATTGTGTTTTTGAATTTGATTTGAGGTGGGTAATCTTTTAATTTATGATGAGCATGGCAATAATAGTATTCTTTGTTGCAAAAAAAAAAAAAAAATTGGAGATCTTATCATGAGTTTTGAGCTGAACGCCCAAAATGTAAATATAATAATTAATAAATGATCTGTTAAAGTGATAAATTAAATATTAATTCTAATATTTTACATATTAATTAAATTTATAAAAGTTTCAAATTTAAAAGATTTAAAAGAATTTAAATGTGTAATGTTCACTTTAAATAAATTATTGATAAAAATTGAAGATTAAAAATTAAAAATAAAAAAGCCAATGAAGGTGGTCCACTCCTTCCCGACCTGTAATTATTATTATTCTTCTTCATCTGATCCTTTTCTTTCACACGCACACAGAACGGAAAAGCTCAAACTCGGCGATCTCAACTTTAAAACACACTTTCTTGGCAGCTTCTTCGCTGATCCACCGACGCTTAGCTTCATGCATCTATACTCGCATCAAAACAATCCACATTTGCTATGCAAAAAACTCATTTGCATTTCTCACCCTAAAATTAGTCTCAATTATAATTTGTCTTTATAATTTCAATCATGACATTCTTATCCCCATATATTTAATTTTTTAATATTTTTTATGTAGTAAAATATGCTTACTAAAAAATTTAATAGTTGATCTCAAATTTTAATTTAATTAATTTGTAAATTTATTTTAAAAAATAACATATAACAAATTTAAGATTTAAATCTTAATATTTATAACTTTTACCTCTATTTTTAAATTACAATTTCATTTATAAAAAAAATTTAAAAACTCAAATTAAGATAATGGCTAATTCATCCAAGCGAGATAAGCATTATAAATTTCAACTTCACTTGATTTAATTAATAATAAACAAGTTGAATTCAAATATTCATCAAATCAAACTCACATAGTTCATAATTAAGTTGATTTGTTTGTACCTTATATCCCTAATTGTGAATTCAACCATTAGCCTTTCAACTAATATATGAAATTGCAAACGTTACATGTGTCATAAGCTAACAAGTCAATGACAAGATTACTGGTTAACTTGATGAAAGGATTTATTTGATATAAATTTAACGTTTGAGGATAACAATATTTCCATTTTGAATTGAAAGGGGAAAATGGTATTTAACTAAAACTTAGAGGCGTAATTGAGTAATGCAAAGAATGAGAGGAATGGAAAAGTAGGGAATCAAGAGGCGATATTTATGTTGGGGCGAGTAGGGACACCGCCAAAAGAAGCGGTTGGTGAGATAGATGAAAACATTGTTGCCACGCACTGTTGTCGGATCACTCTACCCCTACCAAACAGTTAGTTTAAGATAAACTATTTGTTTTAACTTTTTCTTATTTATTTATTTATTCACCCGACAAGACACTGGCTCGGTTTGGGTTTTTTTTTTTTTTTTTTTTTTTTTTTTTTAAAGCATGTCTTTAGGTCTCTAATCGTTATAATAAATAAATATTAGTGTTTGTGCAAAAGATAGGATTTATCATTTAAATAAATATTAATGTTGCTCAATTAATTTGTCTCACTGCGTGGATGGTCAATTATTATTAATATTTCTTTTGTAGAGATGAGATGAGTTGTTCGATTCGGAGATTGCCAGTAGTGTTGTATACATGTAAGTAAGTTTTATTTTTTAAACTTAAATAAATTAATTAATTATTTCAGTTCACATATCAGTTCGAAATTGAACGTATATATATATATATATATGTTGCCATTTGGCTTAATTTCTCCAAAAAAAAAACTATAAATTTGTTTGTAAGAATATTTATGTTTAAGAGAATGCTTTTTAATTAAAAAAATACAAGTGCTAGCTAATCTTGAAATATAACAAAAGAAATAATAAGGTCAAGACATGAAATAAAAATAACTAACATACTTTTGGAACGTTTCAAAATAAATATAAAAATGAAAATACAAGTAGTTTACTATATACTATTATTATTATTATTTGAAGGTGGTCTTATTGGATTAATTGTAGACAAGTATATCAGTACTCGGATCAAATTTGGAAATCAAACGGAATTGATTTCTTTTTTATGCATCACACGTTAATCAATATTGCTTTTTTTTTTTTTTTTTTTTTTTTGAAATGCCTTTGAAGGGTGTAGTAGTAGACTTGTCAAAGGATTAGCTACCCACCTCGTCTGATGGACCTAGCCCGACTTAATTCTTGCTCAATTTGGATCAGACCCCAGACAACGCTTTTAGTGCCTTAGCCCAGCCCAAATTATTATTTAATAGTAAAAATTATTTTATTTTTAAAAAATATTTGATATACTATAAATGAAATTTTATAATTTTACAAATGAGACTAAAATGGTAATTAATGTCATATTTATTTATTTTTTAGTTTTAAATATATTCTAAGAGATGTTTCATCATAATAATTTTACTTGTAATATTAAAAAATTACATTGATAATATATTTGATAATTTTTTATTTAATTTTTATTTTAAATATTTTAAATATTAATATTTCTAATATTTTAATATACTTTTAAACAAATTTCAAGCCAGTCCATGCCATCTTCTACTTCTTCATTATCGACCTTCGGCAAAAACTGTTCATCTCATCTAGTCTCTTGTTCTATTCTTTCCTCTTCTTTTGCATCTTCATCTCCTGTTAATCCTAAGTAGTGTCACATCCGTTGTGAAGCCGTAAGTTTTTTATATTATTTTTTAATTATATTATTTAAATAATTTTGATTAAAATTAAATATGTATTAAAAAAACTATTTCTAATTTATACATTTATATTATAAACTTAGGGAGGGATAACTTACATTAAAAAAGTTTTACATTTTTTTATATTTTTTTAACTATTGATTTCAATATATTTAAGAGATAAGATTAAAGTATTATTTTTTATCTTTTTGATTTATATATTTTATCCATTAGATTTATTAAAATCAATGAATAAAAAAATATATATAAAAAGATATAAATTTTTTTTTGTAAGTTGTCTTGCCCTTATAAATATTATGTTCAAATAAGTATTATAGTAAGAAAAAGTTCATGTAATTATTCAGTTTAACAAAAAATGTAATATTAATAGTATTGCTTTCAATAACTAAATTAAAGTTTGTTGTAAAAAGAAAAATAATTATTTTAGTAATTTTATATCTAGGCCTGTTATTGTAAGATAGATTATGGTTGCACATATTGAATCTTTCATATTTGTCAAACTAGAAAACAAAGAAGAAACACTTGTTTTAGCAAGGTTAGATTGCATCTAAAAAAGTTTGTATTTTTTTTTTGTTTGTAGAATTTGTGTTCAAGAATGAAATGTGCTTTTTTTTTTTTTTAACTTCTAACTGTTAACTTTTTTGTTTTTTTTTAATTAGATAAATTTTGTAACAAATTAATATCATTTGTTTTTTTTATATTAAATAAATTTTATAACAAAATAATCTAATTAATATAGATAGTAAAACAATTAATATCCGATAAATGTCAATCCATCTCGATTCGTTATGAATGTTTTTGTGAAAAATCAATTTCAAGCTTGAAGCATATTTAGAACGTTTTGTCAAAGCCATTTCGTAGTATATATAAAAGTATATATTTTATTATCTATTTAATTTTATATTTATATATATTATATTAATAAAATATTATATGATGTCACCATTTAAAATATTTATGTTTTAAGCTCTTATATGGCACTTCAATTATATTTTTTTTCTTTTCTATTAATAATAATATTATTCAATAACTTAATTTAAGAGATTAATATTTTAAACTCATTAAAATGTTCACGTAATACCCTAGTAAGTTTTTTCTTTCTTTTTTCATTTTTTTTCCCTTTTTCTTTCTTTTTTGTGTTTATACCTTTTTAATTAAATTAATTTTTTAAGAAAAATACAAATAGAATGTCCACGTGGTATCTTTTGACTTGTTTGTCTTTTACCTTTTTATATTTTGTTATTAAATAAATTTTGTAGCAAAAGATATCAATTGATAAAAATATCAAAATAATTCATGTCTAAGGGATTTTTATTCATCCCAATTTATTAATGAAAGATATTTTTATATTTATATAAAATAGATTTGTAACTAAACATTAAGAATATTACTATTTACAATTATTTTTATTTAATTTTCTATATTTTTTCTACTTTAGTAATTGTTATTCCTATTAAAAATATAAAATATATATTTTTCCCATTCATTAAATTTGTAACGAACATTATTGTGTACGAACAATTGAAGAAATTAAACTTCTGACGAAGGTCAGGCCAAATTTTGATGTGTATATATATTTTGCAATTTACTCCTTTTTTTTTTGTTAGAAATACTGGAATTAAGAGAAAAATAGAAAGATAAAAACCAAAAAAACTAATAAATTAGAAAAAAGAAGGAGGCAAGTGAAATATTATTGAGGAAGAGTAGAAAAAAAAAAAGAAGAAAAAGCTGAACGGCACCAAAAATGTAGAGGGAGAGATGAAAATTTGTATATAGGTAGGTGTTAACATGGCATCATATAAAAACCAGAAACGACTTCCCTTTTTTTTTATTAGACTCCTTTTCTAATAAGATAAAATTTGTAAAAAAAAAAAAGGTTAATAAATGTTTGGATGATAAAATAACTTATATTTCTTGGGTTTTGATTTTATTCAATTCAATATGTGTAAGTTTTTAAAAAGTTCAGGATCAGGTTAAATTTTTTAAAATTGTAATCAATTCAAAGGTGAATTTAAGGTATTTTGTCTTACCCAAATATATATAGTTATATTTTTAATTAATTAATTATTTTTATATTTATATATGTATTATATTAATTAAATTATTATTTAATATCTTAATTTAATAAAAATATTATTATTAATTATTCATAATTAAGATGTAATTTATCTATCTATCATTATATATTAATCTTACCCATTTTGATTTTTGTTTAACTCTCATTTAAGGTGTCAACGTGACACCTTTTTTTTTTTCAACTTTTTTAATTTTTAAAAAAATTTTATTTGAATTTAGATAAAATTTGAAAAAAAAAAAAACATTATATGTATCCTTATGGTATCCCAATTTGGTTTTTTTTTCTTTCATTTTTTTTGTTTTTTTTCATTAGTTAAATTTTGCAACAAAATGTGTCGATAAATAAAAATGATAAAATAATTTATATTTGATGATTTCGATTTAACCCAATCCAATAGAGACATAATTTTTTTAAATCAAAATCAAATTGAGTCAAATTGAGTTTTTAAAAGAAATAAAATCGGGTTGCTGACAAGTTAATGGTGTTTTACCTTGACCCCTTTAAAAGCACATATAAAAGTTATATATTTTAATATCCATAATATAAATTTTGTACTTTTTTTACTCCATATATCACCTCCTTTAACTCATTTTCTTTTTTTTTTATTCTCTCCATATTTAAAAAGTAAATTTTTTAGATTTATGGTGGGATTCATTTAATATTATTGATAAAAAAATATTTTTTATTTATCCTTCTTTTGTTTTTGTTTTTTTAGATTTTTAAAACTTTTTTAGTTTTTTTAATTAAAATGAAATTGTAACGAAAGAATCAATGTAAGTTTCTACATGAGACTTTATTTCCATTTTTTCTTTTTTTTTTATAATCTAGATCTTTCACATCCATTCATACAATAAGTCTGTTCATCCATGCATCTTCACATAAAAAGGTGCAAAATTTTAAGAGTAACAAAATGCTCAAGTGGCACCTCTATTAGCTCTTTTTTTTTTTTTTTGTTCTTTTGGTTTTTTTACTTTTAGTTTTTTGCTTTTTGCCATTTTTGTTTTTTCTTTTTTAATTAAATAAAATTTATAACAAAATAATCCATGATGGTAAAACAATTACTATCAGATGAATTTCAATTTTTTTCAATTCGTTATAAGCGTTTTTGTGAAAAGTCAATCTTAAGTCAAGTTGGATCAAATTAAAAAAAAAAAAAAATAAAGATGGGCTTGAAGTGGATTTAGGATGCTCTATCAAACCTATCCCATGGTGTATATAAAAATAATTTTTTATTATATATTTAATTTTATATTTGTGTATATTTATTATATTAAAAAGTTATTATTTGATGCCTTTATTTAAAATATTCATATTTTACGCTCTCACAGGACACCCTAATGATTAGGATGAGAAAAAAATCTAATAAATCAAAATTGATTTGAAATCGTAGTGTGCGATTTAATTCAGATCTATTTTTTTGTTTGGATTAAATTCAGATATTAAATGTATATATATTATGTTTGGATTAGATTTTACATCAAAAAGTAAAAAAATCGAGAAAAATTAAA
This sequence comes from Durio zibethinus, assembly GCF_047325235.1. Lineage (NCBI taxonomy): Eukaryota > Viridiplantae > Streptophyta > Magnoliopsida > Malvales > Malvaceae > Durio > Durio zibethinus. The sequence goes on from NC_143187.1 coordinate 19,301,604, forward strand.
TCAAATTATATATTTTTATTAGTTTTTATATATAGTTTTAATTTTTTATAAAAAAAATAATTATTTTATACTTAAATCTATTTAAATGTTAAAAATCATATTAAAACAATAAATAAAAAATTAAATTTTAAAAGCAATGAATCGAACCAAATCGATTGAATGCAATTTTGATCGGATCAAGTGAAAATTCGATTTAGATTCGGATTGAATTTTAAAAATTTATAATTTATATATTATCCAAAAAATCGAATTGAATCGAATCCAATATAAACTTTTATCACCCTCATCCAATGATATCTTTTTTTTATATATATTTTTTATTAATAAAATTATTATTTAATATCTTAATTTAAAATATTAATATTTTAAACTCATTGAAATGTCTACGTAGTAATCCAATAAATTTGTTTCCTTTTCTCTTTTATTTTGTTTTATTTTATTTTTTATATACTTTTTATTAAATTAAATTTGTTAAAAAAAGACTAGTAGAGTGTCCACGTGTGTCCATGTGGTTTTTTTTTTTTTTACTTTTTTGTCTTTTGCCTTTTTTTTGTATTTTTAAATCAAATAAAATTTTATAACGAAATGTATCAATTGATAAAGATATCAAAATAATTCGTATTTAGTGGATTTTTATTTGTTTCGATTTGATAAAAAGATATATATTTTTTGTATTTATATAATATAGATTTGCAACTAGACATTAAAAATATTGTTATTTATAATTATTTTTATTTATTTTTAATATATTTTTTATATTTTAATAATCATTATTCCTATTAAAAATATAAAATATATATTTTATCATTCATTAAATTTATAATTAACATTATCATGTACGAACAATTGAAAAAAATTTAAAATTGCGACAAAGCTTTGGCTAGACCTGAAAATTTATGTTTTCATATCATATCGTATTTGACACATATAATAACATAAATTATTGAAATATGAACACGACACGACACAAATTATAAAACATGTTTAAATCTTAAATATGGATACGACACATTTATTATACGTATTATACGTGACACGGCATGATTAACACGTATACAATTAATTCATTTAAAAGTGATACGAATAATATGGATATATATGAATAAATACGACTAATATAGATATATATGAATAGATACGACTAATACGAATATATATAAAAATACGATTAAAATAATAAATAATTATAAATTTTTCATCATTTATAATTTAATAAATTTGATATATTAATAATATAAAAAGTACCTAATATTAAAAAATAAAAAAAATTTAATACAATTTAATATGTATTTAATATATATTTAAAATTTTAATATATATTAGATAACTATATTAATTTTTAATATCAAATTTAAAATAATAAATTATTAATAATTAAAGAATAAAATAATAATGTATAAGACTAATATTTATATTTATATTATATTTATATTATTAATACAAAAAATAATTTTATAATAATTATTAAATGACTATCATAATTAAATATTTAAAATAATTTTTATATGATATTAAATAGCTAATTAATTATCATAATTAAAAAATTAAAATTAAAATAATCTTTATATATATTTATATTAACTTAAAATAAATATAAAAAATATTTTAAACGTATTAAACATATTAAACGTATTAAACATGTTAAACGTGCATTGATATGATAAAATTAAATTAAATGTGTTATTTATGTCGTGTCATGTTGATAGACATGTTAATACGTATAAATTATAAATTACGAATTTTAACATGAATAAATATAAATATATATTTTTAAAATACATATATGATGTTTTTCTTATTATCATATCTTATATAAAATTATCATATCTAGTTTTGGTCAATTTTTAGTGTATATATATTTCACAATTTACATTATTTTTTTAAGTAAAAAATAATAAAATTAAGAAAAAAATAGCAATATAAAAATTAAAAAAAAAAGTGAAAAAGAAGCGTGAAATATTTGCGAGGAAGAGTAGGAAAAAAAAAACAAACAAACAAACAAACAAACAAACGAGGCCAGGGATGCAAAGCAGTACAGGGAGAGATGAAAATTTGTGCCGCCTCCAATTAAAAAGACTTGTTTCTCCTTTGGGTTTCTTTGTACCCACCCACCAGCCTCCTGCCTCCCACCAAAGTCATCAACTGCGTTCCATGGCTGGACTCATCTGAAATTTCGAAACTGCCCTTAGATCCATTGTGCTTTACTTTTTCAAAAATTTTCTCAACAAATAATTTCCCTGAGCTTCGATCTGATTTCAACTGAAAAAAAACGAAAATGGCAACAGCGAAAACGGGACGGTCCACACGACCTACGGCAGCTGCGATAGAAAACGGCACGAACATAGATGAAGGCCTCAACGTTTTCAAATCCGAAAAGTTCGACGCCGATGCTTTTGTTCAGTCCAAGTGTTCTCTCAACGACAAGGTTTCTCTCTCTCGCCATTTTTTCTTTTTAGTAAAAAAAAAAGAATTTTTGATAAGTTAATAATTACCAGGAAATAAGGCAATTATGTTCCTATCTGATGGATTTGAAGAGAGCCTCTGCTGAGGAAATGCGTAAAAGTGTGTATGCTAATTATTCCGCTTTTATCCGGTAATCACCCTTCCTCTGCTTTACTCCTCGTTGTTGCTTAATCTAATTAAGTACTTGTCGTTTAAGACCAGAAAAAAGAGATCATTTCCTCTGCTCTACCTACTAAACTAGTGTTTTTTTTTTTTTTTTTTACAAAGAGGGGACATGGAACATTAGTTTTTCCAATGCTAAATGCTAACCTCAGCCTTTTGCCTTTGCTTCTTTAGCGTATACTTACCAAATTTGTTGCAGTTCTCATAGTTAGCGCTTCCTATTGATCCAATTCATTTGATTCTTCCTTATCTCATTTCAATTAAGGATTCAATTTGCTACATCTTGCGAACGAGAAAAATGTTCCTCCCCCCGAACACGAAATCACAAGCCCTTCCTTTGGTTTATAAGCTCCCAAAAATCCCATACTATCATAATTGCTGTTAGAGCAAACCATATGGGCTTTATCTTGTTTGGTTGTTTGCTTTTCTTAAGGTTTAGGCTTTACACCAAACACTGGTTGGGAGCAAAAGAATAGTACACTGGGTTGAATTCAGACGAATGGAATCCTATTCTATTGCATACTTGATAATTTCACTCCATTATTACAGCTTATTGCTAAGGTGGCAGCTTTGTCTGATTTTCTTAATGTATTTTAATTGTGAAAAAAAATAAAGTGAAAAAGTATTATTGAGTTATCTGGTGTAAGTATCCTGGTCTGGATTGCATATGCGCATAAATGTTTGTATATTTACTGGAAAAGTGGAAAAAGGGGCAAGAGAAAGGTTGTTTTCTAGCAACCTTCTATTTGTTTCAAAAGCCTAGTAAATACCATGTCATTTGATAGAATTACATAGATCGAAGAACCACATCAAGGAACAGATAGAAGACATTATCCCATAAGAGCCATGTGCTTTAGAAGTGATCACACTGATTTCAGTTTCTTGAAACTTAGCCTGCAGAGATATTATTTGCAAATAGATTCACTTTTCAAGGGATTTCTGGAGGTGCTTACCTGTGTTAATGGCCCAATACTAATTTCAAAAACAAAGTGTAGTTCTGTTTTTAAAAGAATTTATGTAGCCTGTAGCCTGTGCCCTCTAAAAAAATTTCTATGCTAAATCAAGTTTGAAGCTTTATTAGCTCTTTTCCAAACTCTTTCTCTTCTCATAATTTACAGCATTATGTTGATATCTGTTGCTTAATTGAGAATCGTGGTTTTGTTGGCATTGCATTCATTTTTATACCTTCTCTCTCTCTCTCTCTCTCTCTCTCTCAGTCACTCACTCACCTATTCATTCACACGCACACACACACACTGAATATTTTTCTGTCAGCTGAAATTTGGTGCCCAATGCGGACAATTCATTTTATGCGCTTTATTTTTATTCAAGGGCTGCAGTTTATATAGATGCAGAGATTGCCATTGATTTTATTGAGGTTACTCGAAAAGGATATTGAAAAGCATGTATTCATTGTTGTTGCATCCAGCAACTAATTTTTTATTTCTGAAGAATTTATATGGAATTGTATATTATATATTTATTTTCAGTATCGGTAAAAACTATTAATGTGGTTAGTAGAAGTTTTAGAGGTGTTAAACTTCAGGATTCAGGTTGGGTGGGGAGTTGAACCTTGGCCTACAATTCTCCAACCTTCAAGGGGTGGGACCTGACCATGAAGCCGAAGGCCCTAAGAGGTGTTGAAAATAAAATTTTTTTGTTGGTTTCCCGGGAAAAGAGGATGAGATGTTAATATGTTTATTTGTTATCGATGATATTATTGTTTATAAGATGCTGTCATTGTTTAGAAATTGGATGGATCCTGGATTTTAAGGGCTTCTTTCTTGCAGCACATCTAAGGAGATATCCGATTTAGAAGGAGAGCTTTCATCTATAAGAAATCTGCTGTCAACGCAAGCGACATTAATTCATGGTTTGGCTGAGGGGGTTCATATAGATTCATTGTCTCCCAAAGTTTCTGAAGGTCTGATTGCTAATGGCTTGTTAAATATTGAAGATAGAGAACCTTCAGATCTGGAGAAATGGTCAGCTGAATTCCCTGATCTCCTGGATGTTTTATTAGCCGAGAAAAGAGTAGATGAAGCTCTGGCAGCCCTTGATGAAGGAGATCGTGCAGTTGCTGAAGTGAAGGAAACAAATTCATTGAGTCCTGCGGTACTTACATCTCTACGAACTGCTATTATAGAACGCAAGCAGAAGTTGGCTGACCAGCTTGCTGAAGCTGCTTGTCAACCTTCTACACATGGTGCTGAACTTCGTGCAGCAATATTGGCTCTTAAAAAGCTTGGTGATGGACCACGTGCTCATACTTTGCTCCTTAATGCACATTTCCAAAGATATCAATATAACATGCTTAGCCTTCGCCCATCAAGCACCTCATATGGAGGAGCGTATACTGCTGCCCTCTCACAGTTGGTGTTCTCTGCTATTGCTCAAGCTGCTAGCGATTCCTTGGGTATTTTTGGTAAGGAACATGCTTATTCTTCGGAGCTTGTAATGTGGGCTACGAAGCAAACAGAGGCTTTTGCCCTTCTTGTTAAAAGACATGCATTGGCTTCTTCAGCAGCTGCTGGTGGTCTAAGGGCCGCCGCAGAGTGTGTTCAGATAGCTTTAGGTCATTGCTCATTGTTGGAAGCTCGTGGCTTGGCACTTTGTCCTGTGCTTTTGAAACTCTTTAGGCCTAGTGTTGAGCAGGCACTTAATGCTAATCTGAAAAGAATTGAAGAAAGCACTGCAGCTTTGGCTGCTGCTGATGATTGGGTGCTAACATATCCCCCGGCTGGTACTCGTCAATCTGTTTGGCCCTCTAGTGCATCCCTTGGTAACACAATGGCATTTCATCATAAATTAACATGTAGTGCTCATCGATTCAATTCAATGGTCCAGGTGAACAGTTTAATTTAATATAAATGTCTTTTGCCCGTCATTTTTTTTTTTTACTTGCACTTATTCATTCATACATGAATATAATAATTTTTAATGGTTCTTTTGCTTGATAATTGGATACCAAAATTTGCAACGTTAAATTTTGTGGATAAGATACTAGTAATTTGATGCTTAATGTATCATTCTTTTCTTTGGTTCTACAGGTTTGAAACTTTTTTTTCAGAATATTTAGTGTGGTTTTATTTGGTCTTAATGAGTCTTTGGCACTCTTAAATATTTTGGCATTTCTTCTAATAAAAGAATTCACTCATCTAAATATTTCTTCTCCAATGGTGTGAAGATCCTTTGGGCTTAGGAATCTCACTAGTCTCAATGGGCTTTATGGAATGGTTACGGTTAGATTAAGTATGTTGAAATATGGAAAATAGTAGGATCACTGGATTTTTTAGCTATAGAGATTCTAGTTGTTCACCTGTAAAGGAAAATTAGAGGTGGATGGCATTTGTTCGCAACATTATTCTTTTGGGGATTAGACACAGCCACATAAGAGATTGCACAACCTTCTTCTTTGGGTATGTTACCTAGAGTGGAGAAGAGACATGTACCTAGTTTTATTTGGTCTTGTGGCATCATAATATATGGACCAAGATTTTTTACAGCATTACAGAATTGGAGATTGGTGTCTATAATGTACAGTCCTGATGTATAGCAATGGAGATAAATTATCTTAGGTGTTGACTGATGGGAAGTTGTTTTTACCTATACTTCTTTTAAATGCATTTCAAGAGGTATCATACTGATCGGAGGTTTGAGATTGGTTCAATGGATTAGTATTTGGAAGGTAAAGGCCTGTTGTTTTAGAAACTCCTATTTATTTTGTGTTTCCATGTATGCTTTAGTTATGATCAATTAGAAAATGTAAAAAACCAAAGTTGGGAAATAAAAAGAAAGGTTTCAAAATTTTAACAAAATTTGGAAAACAATTCATAAAAATTTCTCCTCTTTTATGGAAAAATTAAAAACAAGGGTTCCCAAATTTAGTTATTACCCTTATTTCATTGATCATTATAATCGGAAATGAAGATAGAAAATGGAAAAAAAAATTCTAAAACTAAATTGGCCCTATAAAGCTCATCCAAAGGTTCCTCTTTTACTTGGACTGGGTTTTAGGTAAATTTATAATTATGAACAATCTGATTAAGACAAATTGCGTCATTATTGGTTAGTCAGCTATGTGCAAAACTATTGGTGAGAGATTGGACTATTGTGTAATCCATCGTTTCCTACATTGGAAGTTGTGTTATTCTGTTATTAGATTTTTCTTTGTTTTAGGGATGCGTGGATAAACCCATCATGAAGCTTTGAGTTTACTGCCACCATGCTTTATGTAATACATTTGGAAAGGAGGGAACTTATTATTTATTTTTTTTGAATGTTGGGGCTTGATCTCAAAAGGATGAAGGGGCTATGAGGTCTTTTCTTGGTTGGAAGATTCCTTTCCAACATTTCTTCTGTTCCTTTAAGATACTTATCATTACTTTTTGGGGTTTGTTCTTTACCTCTTCTGTTCTAGGGTTCTATGCTCTCTTGTTGCTGTTGTTATTATTTGTTTGTATTATAAATTACTCCTTGATATGGATATGGTTCCTTGCCTGGTGATTTTCAATAAATTACTTACTAACTGCTTCTGTCTTTTGCTTTAATTACTAAATGCTAATTATATCACAACCCCGATATGTTAAATTGCTAATTAGTGTTGTTTGATGACATTTTCTTTGATATGATACTTGTTTAATGATCATGATTGAGGTCTATTAATTCATTTTGGCTACAGGACTGGGTATTTTACTTGGTCTTGTTAGATTCTTTATGGCTACATGACCTCTCTTAAAATATTGTCTATTTATGACCTAAAGTTTGACACGTTAATAGTTGGGGGATTTTAGATTGGTGTTTTATGCATCTCCCTTGGTTCATTTTGTTATGCAATGGCATTATATCGTTTCACTCATTGCGATGTCTATTCTGCTTGCTCTTATAGGACTTCTTTGAGGATGTTGGACCACTATTAAGCATGCAGTTGGGGGGGCAAACACTGGAAGGTTTGTTTCAGGTGTTTAACTCGTATGTAAACATGCTCATAAAAGCATTACCTGGTTCGATGGATGAAGAAGCAAACTTTGAGGCCACTGGAAATAAAATTGTGCGAATGGCTGAGACTGAGGCCCAACAAATTGCATTGCTAGCAAATGCATCATTGTTAGCAGATGAACTTCTTCCACGTGCGGCCATGAAGTTGTCCCCAAGTCAGGCTAGTTACAAGGATGATCACCGTAGAAGAACTTCAGATAGGCAAAATCGTCATCCTGAACAACGAGAATGGAAGAGGCGCCTTGTGAATTCAGTTGAGAGGCTAAAGAATACATTTTGTCAACAACATGCCCTAGATCTCATCTTCACAGAAGAAGGTGATAGCCATCTTACTGCTGAAATGTACATTAATATGGATGGTACTGCAGATGAGGTAGAATGGTTTCCATCTCTAATATTTCAGGTGATTTTATCATTCTTTCTTTTTTTAATATCATTTTATCTGATTCTTGCTGCATTGTTTCTTTTAATTGTTGTTAGTGGCTCAAACCACCTAATATGAACAGTTGTATTTTACTTTGCTGTTCTGACGCAAGATGGAAATTTAGTAAAGTCTATAGGAGGGGCAAGGACAACAGTGCAGATATTATAATATGGCAAGATTCTAAAGCTGAACTTGCTTAGCTAGCTGGCATTCACATGCTGCCACCTAGGTAAAACCTTACCACTTAAGGGGAATGTTTGGTGATCATCAATAAGATGCTTGCTGTCACTTAATAAAGGCTTTATACATGATAGACATTATGAAGATGCTGACTGTCTTCTAATCTTGTCTATTGCAGTGCTGCCTAAGCCATTATCTACTTGCTGCCATTTAATCATGATTATAGCAGGCTGCCTAAACCTTAACTGCCTCTAAATTTAGGAGATTTTTGTGTGTTTGATAGTGTTATGTGGAGAGATGGTAATTAAGTTTGAGTGTTGAATATATGATGCATGCCTAGGGAGTGATTCCCTAAGCTTAAGGGTGTTTTCTGAAGTTATTGTCTTCCTTGATTTCAGTTTTTATGGTTCACCTAAATTCCCTTTGTTTTTCCCTTCCTAATTTTCTGATTGTGTATGTTAACATATCAACAAAGTTTTCAAGTCTTATTTTTCCCATTGTTATTGTTTGAACCTAAACTTTAAGTCCTAGTCTAATGTGTTGTTTATACAGATCCTACATCATGTTCATCTGTGCTTTTAACATCTCATAGCATCTGTCCTGAACTTTAATTCTTGATGCAACAATGGGATGCTATTTTTGTTTTTGTTCTACTTTTTTAATACGTAAGTTAGAAAGTTTTCAGATGCTGGGCAAAACTGTCTTTTTCTGTAATTTTGTTCTTATTAGGGCTTTAGTAATTTATTGTAGTCTAGAGTCACTTGGATTTTCTAAAAGTTTCAATATGTGTTTCCTGGAAGTGAACATGTATGCGGTCATCAACCAGTTTGTTATTTGCAATTTTAATCCTAGTGAATGAGGGAGGAAGTCTTTGAGATCTCCCTATAGATAACCATACAAATCGTCATGTTTTTTGCTAGATTTTGGGTAACAAAACTATGAGGTAATTATCAACACATGGGTGCTTAGAGACTTTTGCTTGCTCACTCTCTCTGTTTTTCTATTATTCTTTCCTTTCTATTTACAGCCTAGGTTTTGGGTGACAAAATGAGCTTTCACTCTTTTTTTTTCATGTGATATTTTTCTTCAATATTTTCTGTACACTCTTTGGTTTGAGAATTCTGATTGCCTTTGTCATGATATATTGTTATCATTCAGGAACTCTTTGCAAAACTAAACAGGATGGCTAGCCTAGCGGCAGATATGTTTGTAGGAAGGGAAAGATTTGCTACGTTGCTATTGATGCGACTTACAGAAACTGTCATCATATGGCTTTCGGAAGATCAAAGCTTTTGGGATGATATTGAGGAAGGACCAAGGCCTTTAGGTCCACTTGGATTACAACAGGCATGTAAACTTGGTATCATTCCTTTTGTGTTACTAAATTTATATTGGATTATTAAAATTGAACTATTTCTTGTACATGTGCAGCTTTATCTAGATATAAAATTTGTCATATGCTTTGCTTCCCAAGGTCGGTACCTATCAAGGAATTTGCATAGAGTTGTCAATGAAATAATTGCTAAAGCCATGGCTGCATTTGCTTCCACAGGGATGGATCCTTATAGGTATGCTATGATACTTTCTTTTCTTCTTATTATTAAAGTTGTGTGCTATTCTCTAATAAATTATTCTCATCCTTAGACTCCCCAACTCTAGAATGCCTATGTTCTGAATGGATGCATAATATTGGTACAACCAATTTCAGAGGTCACTCTTTGTCTGAGTAAGGGAGTAATCCCAAATGTGTGAGAGTGGGAATAATAGTACCATGTTTCCTATCACGATAGGTTTACAGTTTACGCCAAAGATCTGCTTGATCCCTTTACTTTTTTTGTACCAGTTCTAGATGAACTTGTAGTTTAGTTGTTTTTATGTTAGTATTGCATTTTACATGCGGTTTGATTAAATTAAGGTCTAGGGTGGTTCCATAGCAGTCATTTAGTCACTATCCCCCTTTCTCTCTTCTTGGGTTCCTGCTCTTTGTTCAAATTCTGAGAACAGAAAATTCCTTGAAATGTTAGGAGCCACAGTTGCCAATTGGCTCAAATCAGTATCTAAATTGCTGGTTAAAAAGTAATATAACTTTATTCATTCTGCCCCAATTTTTATGCTCAGATTCAACTTTTTTTTTTTCATCATATGTTTCCATCTTTTTATGTGCTTCCAAATTCTACTCTTAAAATTGGGGCCTTTCATGGTTATTTCCTGCACTAATAAGTGTAATCTTTTGCCCCCTTCCACACGTATGTCTTACCAGACTTGCCAGGGAAATTCTGCGGGTAAGGAAGTGCAGCTCTGTTAATATAAATGACATACATAAAAGTTATGGTTATGCAAAAGAGGAGATTGAAAATGAGATTTTGGGTAATGGAGGGAGAATAGGGAGAATGGAATTAGGGAAGGAAGAGAATGAAACTCTAGGGCTTTGGAAATAGAAGATACTAAAATAGACAATGTCATGCTCGCTCTAAAATGTGCTTTATCTGTATTACGGATCGTCCAATCTTGTCATGACAAATATTATTCCTCAGTCAAATTCAAATATCTGCTGAACTCTCTTTTTTCTTTTTTTTTTTTTTCGATCTTGTAAGGATCCAAGAATTAGCTCTATTCTTTTCTTATATTTTTTTCTCATGACCATAAATAGCTGTATATAGTAATAACTGGCTGACATAGAAAGTGAAGTTTTTGCGTTTCTTCTTTAGAATTATCTTAGTAGGAGGATGCTGTAATAGAGATCAATGGTCTTATAACGTCTGATCTTAGTAGAAAGTTGTCCAGCAAGAAATAAAGAAAGAGTGAGGGTGAGCTTTAATGAGATGGGTCTGGGTTATAGGGTGTATTTAGAGGGACAAAAGTGCAGTTCTTGTTGAATACCTTCTATTTAACATTGTTGGATTGAACAGGAAGACGAGAATGCCTTTGGGAAAATTGTTGGATGCATGAACAAGCACAGGAAATTCTCATAAATTGCTGTATAGTTTTTTTTTTAACCCCTCCCATCTTTCTTTCTTTTTTTATTTTTTTATTTTTTTATTATGAAAGAAGTTGTTTGGGTTCTGACAGAGTAACAGTAGATTTTGGCGTTAGCATTGAAGCGTTTTGATTTCTTTGTTATGTCAGCGTGCTGCCTGATGATGACTGGTTCAATGACATTTGTCAAGATGCAATAGAAAGATGGAGTGGAAAACCGAAAGCTGATCGAGATCTAAACAGCCCCACTGCCTCTGTCTCAGCACAATCAATTTCATCTGTCAGATCACATGGGAGTTCCTAGGCATTTGTTTCACCTTGTATATTTGATAGCTAACCGAGCTGGTAATGGATCTCTGGGCAGATTTCTGTATTCATAGTAAGGCATTTTTTTCACACTTTTTTTTACCTTTTTTTTTTTAAATCTTCTGTTGAATGTAGACAGTACACTAAATTTCTGCAGGTTGATGCCTGCATGGACATAAAGTTGGAATTCCCTTTCTCTTTAGTTTTTACAAGGGTTATTTTGGGCTGAGCGAAACATGATTGTGTAAATGTTGATTGCTTGATTTTTTTAAGGAAACCAATGAATGTATAGTTCTTTGATAATATGTTGAAATCCTGTATTCATTTAATTATAAGTATTGGAAATAAAATCGCATGAAACAGAATCAATCAATTAGTTCAACCATTTGATACTTTTGCAGATTGAGTGTCAATCATGTAATAGTTGTCTTGAACAGTGGCTGCATTCTTTGATGTACTTTGGAGAAATTTATTAAGCATCAAACTTATGTCTTGATCGCTGTGGTAGCTCTGGCACAGCATTATGCAACCATATTTTATTGTAGACAAAAAAATTCTTAGAAAAGAGGTGAATTTTTACGTTCGTTTGGTGAAAGAAAAATAAAATCAGGTGATTTTAGTGTTACAATGCCAAAATAAGTGGTTTTTATTTCAGCAAGTAACATTAGAATTATAACTTTTATCAGAATTTGATCACATATATATATATATATATATATATATTTTACAATCAAACAAGTGACTTGGGTCGCGTAAAGGAATTTCCAACCGACTTATTTCGGGCGCATGGCTGCCTAGTGCCTATTATTTGGCTTGGGTCTAAATCTCTAAATTGCAAATATAAAGTTGCTAGCTAGCTTTGCATGCTCAGCTCAATAATTCCATGCAGCCTTTTTTTTTTTTTTATAAAAGATAAAAAACAAATCCATAAAGCAGTTAGAATGAAAAAGAAACCCAAATGATTTCTTGCCTTTTCTTTTCTGATCATCAAAGACATAATAAGATCTATCATAGTCTTCTTAAGGTTGGTCTTGAACAATTCCCATCACTTCTTTTGTAGAAAGTTTCAAGGGTTTCTCTATTCTATTGGGTCATGAAATTTGAGAGTTCAAATCCCTTATTCAGCATTTTTTTTTTTCATAAAAAAATGACATTCCCCTCAATTGAACTTATAAATGTGTTTTTAGATTAAAATCTTACTATTTTCAGATGAAGAAGATTAATGACATAAATTCAGGCTACACTACACCCACCTAGAGAAGAGACCGAGTCTAGAGTTAGAAACTGAAGAAACGGTAGCTAGTTAAATGTTTGGTTTTGTGAGTGACATTGGCGTCCAACAGTTGCCTCACTACATCTCTCATTGTAGGTCTTCTGCTTGGTTCTTTTTCAGTACATCTCAAAGCTACCAAGAGCACATCAATAACTTGCTCTCTGGTCCCCGATTCCACAAACTCATCCACAACCCTTGAATCAGCAATCCTCTCGATTTCTTCTAAGCGGGTGTGGCTCCAAACTGACCTTACCCACCCCACTATATCTCTCTCTTCCCCTCCCATAAATGATGGATCCAATGCCCTCTTTCCGCTTACCAGCTCAAGCAAAAGCACCCCAAAACTATACACATCCGATTCCTTGCTCCGTGTAGTTGTAAATGCATTTTCTGTCAAATCCCATATTAGTTATCCATATAATCTTTAAAAATGAAGGACAACAATAAGTGGTAATTAATTTATCAAGGTTATGTTTATGCAAATGAACAATTACCTGGAGCAATATATCCTACAGTGCCCACAACTGAGATAGATGGTTCCGAAGCAGCAGACTCATCCAGGAGCTTAGCAATTCCAAAATCAGAGATATGAGGCTCCATTTCCGAGTCCAGGAGGATGTTTTCTGGCTTGATGTCTCGATGAACTATGGCAGGATCACAGTCATAATGAAGATATTCTAATCCATGCGCCGTTCCAACAGCAATCCTATACCGGACACTCCATTTTAGGATTTGTACCGGATTTTTTGCATGTAAAACGTCATGGAGGCTCCCATTTTGCATGTACCTGTATAAGATTAAACCATAATCTTTTCTAAACCAAAAGTTTTCCAACCTCGCCAGATTTCGGTGCTTGACTTTCCCTATGGTTTGAATCTCTCTAACCATACTTAGGCTTCCTCCTTTATGCTTTGTCAGCATAATCTTTTTTACAGCAAAGTCATTCCCTGGACTCAGTGATGCCCTATAAACAACTCCATGTGCCCCTCTGCCAATCATATATCTGTCATTTAGATTCTCGGTAGCCTCCATCACTTTGTTTAGTAAGGCAGATGGGCCTTCTTTGGCACACACCTCAAGTTCTTGCTTTCTTTCTCTGCAGAAGACGAACATCAAAACCACAAGAAGCACTACCACAACTAGAGAGGAACCGAGAGCTATCATTGCAACTTCCAATTTGCGAAGACCCCTTTGACTTCTCAATCGATTATCACAACGGTTAAGATAGTTGTTTCTGGGACAAGTCCTGTCACCTGATGGAAGACAATTGATGCATAAGCTGGGATTGCCCAGGAAAGATGATGGAGATGAGTTTACAAAATTCAACAGTGTTCCTGGTATTGGACCGGAGAAGTGATTGTAAGAAATATTAACCTCAACCAAGGAATCCATTCCATCAAGAACCGTTAAAGTTCCTGTCAAATTATTATGAGATATATCCAATCTAACGAGCTTGAACACATTTCTTAGCTCTGAAGGAATTTCTCCATTCAATCCATTACTGCTCAGATTTAAGGCATAAATCAGATTCTTCATTTCTCCAATAGATGAGGGAATATTACCTCCAAAGGGATTCCCGCCAAGCTGCAGCTCTGAAAGCAGTTTAAATTCCGACAAGAAAGATGGAATGCCACCGGTAAATTGATTTTCGCTTAAAATCAGAGTGGACAAATGTTTCCAGCTCGTCAAAGCATACGGAACCAAACCGTTCAGTGAATTGAACCCGACATCAAACTTTTCCAATTTGCTGCATTTTGACAGCTGAGATGGCAAAGAACCTTGTAAAAGGTTGTGAGAAATATCCAGAGTCTGAAGGTCCGCAAGGTTTCCTAACTCCAAAGGTATCAATCCTGTGAGCTGATTCATGGACAAATTTATGGAAGTGAGATTTCTACAGTTTCCCAAGCTGGATGGAATTGGACCAGTGATCTTATTTTCACTGATGTCCAAATGTGCAAGATTTCGATTTTCTGCAAATTCTGGGAGCATGCCCGTGAGATTATTCTGCTTAAGGATCAATCTCCAGAGAGTTTTACAGCCTCCAATATCAGCACTTATGCTGCCATTAAGCTGATTTTGGCCCAAATTCAGCACCCTTAATTTCTTCCTTAAGCAAAGATTTTTAGGAATTGCACCAGTGAACTTGTTGTTTGTGAAATCCAACTGCTGTAAGCTAGCATTAATTCCCAGATTTTGAGGGATAACCCCAAAGAACTGATTGTCAAATAATGAAATGTTTTTCAGTAGCTTGAGCTGAGTGATCTCTGAGGGCAACTCCCCAGTAAGATTGTTCTTATATACAAGGAGATACTCTAGGCTTGGAATCCTCCAAATGCTAATTGGAATCTCACCAGTGAAATTATTGATAAACAGTTCAAGGTCCTGCAATTCGCTTAGCATACCCAATTCACTTGGAATTTTCCCATTGAGTTGGTTGTCATACAAGAGAAGTCTTTGCAGAGATTTGCATTTCCCAAGTTCAGGTGGAATGTTACCAGACAAGTGATTTTCAGAAAGGTCAAGTTTCAAAAGCTGATCTAGTAAGCCTAAGGAAGAGGGAATATCACCTGTTAAGTTACCATGCACAACAACCAACTCTGTCAGGCTACTACAGCTGGCCAACCCAGGTGGAAGACCCCCACTAAAACTGTTGAATGACAAATCCAAAATACTCAAATTCTTGCAGTTGCTGGAACCCAAGGGAATTACCCCGTGGAGACTGTTGAGGCTAACATCTAAATAGATGAGGTTTTGGAGATTGTTAAGACTCTGAGGCAAAACTCCAACCAACTGATTCCCACTCAAATAAAGTTCTTGCAGTTTACTACAATTCCCTATAGACTCAGGAATGGTACCCGACAACCTATTATTAAATAAATATAGAACCACAACCTCACTCAAGGTGCCAAGATTCATAGGAATGAAACCACTTAAGTTGTTACCATTCAAATACACATACTCTAAACTAGTAAGATTAAACAATGATTCTGGTATTGCACCACTCAAGGAATTAGAATACAAGTTTAGGTAGCTCAGCTTTTGCAAGGAGTTGAAGCTATCAGCTATTGGTCCAGTAAATCCATTTACAGACAAATCCAAGTATTGAAGGGAAGTGCAATTGGCCAAAGCTGAAGGTATGGCAGCAGAGAAATTATTGTTGCTCAAATCAAGGGTGTGCAAACGGTTCAAGGCAGCAATTTGACGAGGCAGTTGGCCAGAAATGGCAAAACCGGTAAGGTTGAGAGTGAGTACATGGGCGTTAGAGTCACACTGAATCCCAATCCATTTGCATGGATTTGGATGAGAAGCATTCCAGGTGGAGGTTATGGAAGGAGGCAGGGATGACCAGTGGGTGAGAAGTGACAAGAGAGTTTTCCCATCAGAATTCAAACCATTAGCAGTAGTGCTTTCGTTTAAAAAGAAGCAACACAACAACAATGGTAATGAG
Source organism: Durio zibethinus (assembly GCF_047325235.1). Classification (NCBI taxonomy): domain Eukaryota; kingdom Viridiplantae; phylum Streptophyta; class Magnoliopsida; order Malvales; family Malvaceae; genus Durio; species Durio zibethinus. Next base: position 19,317,834 of record NC_143187.1, read on the forward strand.
AAGAGAAAGTTATAGTTCATCATTTTTCAAAGTGTACCAAGTAACAGGAAGAGAGATTGTTACCTTTCCTAATTTCTTTCCACCAAGTTGAAGACTGCAAGTGGGTAAAAGGTGACTGAGAAAGCCCAGCCCAGCAGTAATTTGAAGCAAGCAACCCTGAAAGAAAGAAAGAAAGAAAGGTCGATCGGTCTAATGTGTATAGAATACAAGTAGCATTGAAAGAAAGGAAATGGCAGGTTCAGGTTCTTGTCTTGAGTTGATTTATTTATTAGTTATGAAAGTGAAATGATGAGCTGTATTTGTTATATATTATATAAAATGGATTAGATAGACAATGTCGGTTGGGACGACTTGAGTCAATTGGTGTGAAATGTGAATCAATCTTTCAACGCGGTTTCTGCTTCGGCGAGAAGAAATGCAGGTTTTAGTTGTAAATAAGTATAAATATTAAGCTGCTTTGCTTTATAATTTTCCTTTCGACAAAAAAAAAAAAGAAGAAAAAACCAAGTAACAATAGTGGTCATATCGACTATTTGTTCATATGCATGTACACTCGACTAAAGCATATAATTTTTTTTTCTCAAGTATCTCTATCTTTCAACTCCCATTTCCTATTTACTTAAGCCTATTTTAGCATGTTGTTGAATGTAATTTTTGCTTTTACAAGCTGTTTTATCTAATTTTAATGTTAAATAATAAGAAAAGTGACATTTTTATTTAAAAGTTTGATTTAAAAAAAACTAAAAAGCCTCCCAAGTGCTTTTGCAAGAAAAAACGTGTGTTAGAAACTACAAATCATTACATTGTCTTTATACTTATAATATTTTATAATTCTATACATATATTTTTAAATATTTTAATTATTTATCATATTTTTATAACAATAGCAAATATTTAAAATTTTTAATCATATTTTTAAATGTATTTTTTTCTAATATGAAATTTTCTCAATTGCAATAACAATATTAAACTAAAAATAAACTCATGCATTGCCGAGGGTTGAATTTATCAAGTAATTTCATTTATAATTTTTAATAAGAGCAATTATCAGTAAAAATTTATTAATTAATTTGTGTATAATGTATTCATTTTATTTTTACACGTCAAATAACAAATCAAATTTAAATCAATTGTTACAAATTTATCTTTCAAAACGAAATAATAAAATCACTACAGGGGTTTAGATTTTTAATGATATTTTTTTTAACGTTTAGCAACGTTTATAAACACCACTAAAAGATTTACGACGTTTGCGAAAAACGTCACTCAGAGTGCCGGTTATATACGCGTCACAAAAAATAACGACGTTTATGAAAAAATGTCACCATTTTAATGGCCTTTTTTTATCTTTCAAACGTCGCTAAATTAGTTACGTTTTATGAGAAAAACACTATTGCTTTAGTGACGTTTTGATACAAAAAACACTGCTACTTTAGAGATATTTGTATCTGAAAATATCTCTATATTAGTGGTGTTTGTATCTTTTAGACGCTACTAATTTAGTGGTATTTTTTGAGAAAAATACTGTTGCTTTGGTAGCGTTTGTATAAAAAAACGTCACTTACTAGCAGCATTTGCTAGTAAGAGCACTGCTACTTTTAGTGGCGTTTTACGATACAAACGCCACTAATTATTCATTTAGGGACATTGTTAAATGCAAATGCCACCATTATGTAAAAATGTAATTTTTTTTTAAATTTCTGTTAATAACTTTTAATTTCATTAAAGAGCTTAAATTCAGAAACTGAAATTAATATAAACTTAATTCATGTTTAAATATGCATATAATTAATACAAAGTTTAATAATTAGTATAATAACATTCAAATATTTTTAATACATTAAGAAAATAAAAATTAAAATGTATGAAACGGATAACTGCATACATTTTGCTGACTACTAATTGATGAAGAAAATTTTTCACCTTGGTCACTAGCGTGCTCAAGAACCTACTGAATAATACCATACAATTTTTAACACTTCATTGTAAGCTTTTTTTATATTTAAAAATTTAAATATATACTAAATATAATACCTGAGTTAGTAGAATGCCAAGATCATTTTTTAAAAATTATTGTTGCACAAAATTCATAAGATGATCGAATCGATCATGCAACTGCTAAAATTTTGCACGCTGTTGCTCCATTCTAGCACATTTTCCTCAATTTTGGCACGTTTCTGTTCTTTTTTTGCTTCCATTTGTTGCATAGTTTGTAACTCCCCTCTCAATATTGAAATGTCTTGTGAAAACTGACTTGCTGAGGATGTAAATTATTGAGAGCTATATCCATAGTAGGCAGATGGTGTTGGACCCAATCCAAAGCCTCAGACCCATCCATGCCTTTCTTTTCCAGCAACTTCTATGAATATACGATTTTTCATTTCTTGCATATTGAGAGAACCATTAGATGCTACTTCAATCTCAACAGTCATTTTCTCTTTATTTTTATCCTGTGAATTTGTCATATACAACTATCAATTTTTTGTACTTAATTGATAATACATTAAAAAGAGTAAATGTTTACTTTTTGTTAAAATAGATGATACAAATTACCATAATTTCTTGTGTTTACATTTATGTAAGATCCATTTTTTTGTGTGTGTTATGCGAAAAAGTTTCACACATCCAATTGTACCGCCCATCTCATTCTTCTATACAAAAACATGTTATTTGATAGTATACATATCAACCAAAACTTATTCATGTATATCAAGCCTATCAATCAAGTATTAACATTTTGGATGATTTGAATCTCATGTATTTATATTTTGGCTTCGTAACAACATAATATTCTTAAACATACGCAAACAATAATAGCATTTTGGGTTTTCACCCATATCGATCATGGAAACCATATTCAATTATTTTTTCCCTGTTTAATATCAAATATTGAAGCCATTTAATATGTTGAACGCCACCCAAAAGTTTATTTTGTATATTTGCCTTTTATATGCGAAAATAGTCCTAAATAGACATAAACGATAACTTTTTCTCCCATATCAACTGTAGAAAATAAGTTCAATCAATCGGACGAGTTTAATATCAAGTATTGAAGTTATCTAAACTGTTAAATACAACAATAACAATAAATTTGTATTTTTACCTAAATACACATAAACAATAACTTTTTCATACATATCATCTGTGTCAACTAAGTTCAAAACTTTAGATAAGTTTAATATCATGTATTGAAACTATCAAAACTATTAAAATAGAATAATAATTGTTAATTTGCATATTTACCTTTTTATGGCAAAAAAAGTTTATTCATTGGAAAAAGTTTATTATCGTAAACTTACTATTTCTTTTTGCTTTCTTGCAAAACTTTTTGATCCACTTGTGTGGCTATATTTCTATTTCTTTTTGCTATCAATCCTAATCTGTTCTCTTTCCTGTCATAAAAAATAATTGCGTATATGATAGAAATTCAAATATTACCAAGTTAAACCACAAAACACTTTTATCATTTCATTATACTATACAAGGTTATAAACTAGTACCTCTCCTTTTCTTGAGAACCAAAATCTAACTAATTGTTCATATTACCACCTAATCACATTACGGGATAGATTTTTCATCATCGCCTCTACCGAAGTATTTCGATCAAAATACTTATTCTTAAACTATGCTTATAATCTTTTCACTTCTTTCCCAATGACTTAAGCACAAATGAAGTTGATATTTCAAGTACAAATCTTGACTGTAATAATACAATAAGAAAGGTTAGAATAAGTAAACAAAATGTTAAATAAAAAAATTTTTATTTCTAATTAATTATACTAATATCTCAATAAAGTTTAAAGTATTGGCCTTAACTTCTTCTGGAACTTTATGCTATCATAATGAATAGGTAATTTCATTCCATTACGGGCTAGCATGCCTAGAAATTCAGCCAACAATTGAGCCTCAGCACCAATTGGTTGCCTATAAGAGTTTACAGATACTACAATACACTCGTTAGGAGGTAGTGCAAACAATTTCTTCAAAGTTGTTCAACCTCTGGTCCTTCGTTGACCATTATTATCAACTGCAACAAATAAAAAATAAATTTGTAAAGTCGCAATACTTTTATCATTGTACTCGAATTCTAAAATTGGAGTATATCATACCTGCATTCAAATTTAAAGCATAATCAATTGATAGAATACTATCTAAACTTGAACCTCTCGTATTGCCAGATCTAATATCAATTGAAGGATTAGAAGTGATAGAGTTAGATCTGACGGTACGTTCATTTTCTTTCAAAAGATTCAATCCATTGCCAATAACTACAGGTGTCGCAGACGATTTTAAACTAATATTTCTGATATGTTTTCCTTTCAACCTACTCCTCCGTATTGTAGCTTACCTACATCATAAAAGTGAATATAGAAAAGATATTAATTTAGAATATATATAAAGCCACTGAGAAGTTAAGAAATCAAAACCTACGATATATAAAGAACATATCAATTTAATTAAATCAAAAGATAACGTATGATTTAGAATACAATAATTATACAATAGCGAATGTGACATTAATTACATAGAATCATTTACTACATTATGTCTTAAATACTCGAATTACAAATTATAGATGCACCATTTCATGGTTTATAAATATCTTCATTAACATTTTTGTGGACCCACTGAGCATAGGTACTAGAGATATTTTCATCCAAGTTTTGTTAAGCAAAAAGATAACATTTAGTTTCATGTTCAACATCATCTCTGGTATTTAACCCCATATCAAATAAGTCTCTAAGTGTGTTTCGAAGAACAACAAACCAATCCAATTCTTTGGGATCTTCAAAGTAAAATACTTGTTTGACTTGAGATGAAAATGTTACGCCTGAAGCAATAATCACAACAATACAGAAATAATATATCACAATAAACCCACAGCAATAGATAACAATAAATAATAAAAAATATAAAAAAATAAAACACACCAAGATTTACATGAAAAATCCTCTAGTGTAGAAAGAAAAATCATAGACTACTAGAAAAATCTTCACTATCAAATAATGGATATATAAAATTCTTCTCTAGCTAAAACTAGAGCTAATCAACAATTAGAGAGACAATTGGAAAAATCTCACCAAATAGGTGACTCAACAAATATATCCTGGATTTATTTCTAGAGAGCTTCAAACCTGATCTACACCGTTCAAAATGTAGAACTCTGAATCATGAACCTGCTGACAAAGTTTTAACTCAATCGGATCACGGATCGACTTCTGTTCAACAACTCTTTTTTTTTTCTCTTTACTTTTCCTGGCTTTTCTTTTTTCTCTTCTTAGCTTGCAACACAACCTTAAAACAACCCACCTTTTTTTTTATTAAGTAACTAGGGCTCTATGTAAAAAGAAAAATCAAGGCCCATGGCCTTTACTTGGTCCAAAATCAATTAAATGAGGTTGGACCCCATTTTTTTAACAATCTCCCCCTCCAGCCCCGTTAGGAAGAGATTCATTACCATAGCAGTTTCATTTGAAACTTACCTTGACCAGAGAACTCATTCCGACCAAGTTACTGCAAAACTCAAGCTTTTCCCTATGAAGTATCTTAGTCAACATATCTAGTACATTCTTATCAGTATGGACTTTTTTCAACAGTATTTACTATTCTTCAATCACTTAACACAACCAATGATATTTAACATTAATGTGCTTTGTTTTAGTATGGTACATGGTATTTTTACTCAAATTTAAATCACTCTGGCTATCACAAAATACTATATACTCTTTCTGATTCAGCTTTAATTCAAGAAAAAAAATATTTCATCCAAAGCATTTTTTTACCTGCTTCAGTTGCTGCAATATACTCAGCCTTTGTAGTTGACAAAGCAACACACTTCTGTAACTTAGACTCTTAAGACACAGCTCCTCCTCTAAAAGTGAACAAATAACCTGAAATAGATTTTCTACCATCAAGATCGTCTATCATGTCAGCATCAATAAACCCTTCTAGAACTGGTTGTGAAACTCCATAAGTCAAGTACATTTTTGAGGTGCCCTTCAAATATTTAAAAATTTATTTCGCTGCCTTTCAGTGAACCTTTCCCAGATTAGAAAAAAATGTGCTCATTACACTAACTGCATGAGTAATGTCAGGTCGTGTACAAACTATAAGATACATTAAAGAACAGACTGTAAAAAAATAAGAAATAATAGACATAGCTAGTTGCTCTTCCTTAGACATTAGACAAGATTTCTTACTTAGATGAAAATAGTTGACAAGTGGATTGTTAACTGATTTAGCATATTGTATGTTGAATCTACTAAGCATTCGTTCAACATACTTTTTCTATGACAATCACAGCTTTTCAGCTCGTCTATCCCGAATAATGTCCATACCGAGAATCTACTTTATTGGATCTAAATCTTTCATATCAAAAGACTTAGACAATTATTCTTTCAACTTGTAAACCATACTAGTATCTTGTCCCACAATCAATATATCATCAATAAATAATAAGAGAATAATGAAGTTATCATTAAAAATTTTTTTAACATACACACAAGAATCTGTTACCATTTTTTTATAACTATGATTCACCATAAAAGAATCAAACTTCTTGTACCATTATCGTGAAGCTTATTTTAAGCCATACAAGCTTTTCTTTAATTTGCAAACTAAGTGCTTTTTCTCTTTCACTTTAAAACCCTTAGGCTGATTCATATAAATGTTTTCCTATAAGTCACCATGTAAGAATGCAATTTTAACATCAAGTTACTCAAGCTCAAGATTCAAACTAATTGTTAATCTTAGTACCACTTAAATGGAACTCATCTTTACAACTGGAGCAAAGATCTCATCAAAATTGATGCTTGGTTTATGAGAAAAACCTTTTACTATTAATAGAGATTTTACCTCACTAGTTTGTCACCATATTTTTTCAACTTGAACACCCATTTATTCTTTAACGACCTCTTTCCTTTTGAAAGTTTAACAAGATCATAAGTATCATTTTTTCATAATAACTCCATCTCTTCTTTCATTACTTTTAACTAATACTCTCTATCTAGAGTAGTCTGCACATCTTGAAAGCTTTCTGGCTTCCTTTTATTAGTAACTAAAATAAAATTTAAACTTGGATACCTGGTAGATGGAATGCACTCTCTAGTAGATCTCTTAGGCTGAGACTTTACATCACTTGATACCAAAGGTAGCTCTCCCTACTTAATACTCTCAAGTAGAGAGTATTGCTCCTTCTGCTCAAAACTAATTACATCTGGCTCATCACTAACTATAACTGGCTCATTCATATCCTCAAGTTCTATTTCTTACTCATTTTCACCATTTGTGGCTCTTTTTCGTGAAACTTCTATCGGTGTTGAAACATCACACTCAATGGTAACTTGTGTAGTCTTCTTATTTTTCTCAAGATCTATTATGATTTTTTTTCATGAAACACCACATATCTGCTTTTGACTATCTTTCTCTTCATTGGATCCCATACCCTGTAGTTAAATTTTTTATCACTATATCCTACAAACACACACTGTGTGACTTTACTGTCAAGCTTTGACCTTTACTTTTTTAGCACATATATGAATGCTTTACACCCAAAAACTTTCAAGTGAGAGTATGAAGTATCTTTTCCTGTCCACACTCTTTCTGAAATGTCAAAGCCTAAAGGAACTGATGGTAACCTGTTAAGCAAATAACAAGTTATGTTGACTACTTCACCCCAGAATGGCTTTGATAATTTTGCCATCCTCAATATATATCTGATTTTTTTCATAATAGTGTGATTCATTCTTTTAGCTATACCATTATGCTGCGATGTTCCAAGTTTTATCATCTTATGCTTGATCCTATGCTTTAAACAATACTCTTCAAAGTCTTTGGATATGTATTCTCCACCATTATCAGTTCGAATACACTTAAAGGGTAACCTTGTCATCCTTTCAATTATAGCATGAAATTTTTAAAAATATTACAGTACCTGACTTTTATATTTCAACAGGTACACCTAAGTCTTACATGAAGCATCATCAATAAAAGTAACAAAATATTTACTACCACCTAATGACTCAACCTTAATGGGATCACATACGTCAGAATAAATTAACTTCAATCTATTTTTTTTTCTCTGAGAACTCATACGAAAAGAAACTCTATGATGCTCACCAAACAAACAATAATCACATAAATCGAGAGACATACCTTTTGATCAAGGGAATGAGAGATGTCTTGCCAAAACCTGTAACCCCTTTTCACTCATATATGCCAACCTCCTGTGCCACAAGTGTGCTGAAGCATCATCCTTAACGACATTTACCTGATTATAGTTCAATTGCATCCATGTCTTATATATTGTGCAGCATAATTTTTCTCTTGCAACTACCATAAATTCTTTAAGAAGTTTTTACTGCCCATTCTTTTATCGACTTTCATATCCCTCCTTATTAAAGACATTAATAGCAAGTAAGTTCATTCTCATATCTGAAATGTATCTAACATCCCTCAAATTCAACAGGCAGCCTATACTAGTTTTGTATAACAATATCACTAATCCTAATAATTTGAGATACACTCTTATTTTCCATCTTGGTACAACCAAAGTTTTTTGCTTTATAAGTTGTAAAAAACTCTCTTTTAGGAATACAATGATATGTCGCTCCTGTGTCAACTATCCACTCAATGTCGGGATCATCAACATGATTACAATCACCATGTGTACAAATCAAAGTAACTGAATCAATATCTGAATTCACTGATGCAACATTACCATCATTTGAACTATTGTCTTTCTCATCTTTTCGCTCTTGCTTTAAGAGTTTACAGTGCCGTTTTATATGACCTACCTTATCATAATGAAAATACTTCACTTTATCTCTGGACTTGGATCTATGTTTAGACTTATTATGTCCTTTTAAGTTTTGACCTCTATCGATGTTTTTATCTCTGTTCTCTATGACCAGAGCTTGATTCCCTGAGTCTACATCTTTTTACTTTACTTTTTTATTAAGCATACTATCTTTTACCATATTCAATATCACTTTGTAATCAGGAGCTGAATTAAGAACAGTCACAACTAGAGTATTTCAGTTGTCTGTCAATGAACTTAAAAGAAACAACGCCTTCATTTCATCATCTATCTTAAGCTTCATAGTAGTCATCCGATTAAATATATCTTGAAAATCACTCAAGTACTTTGTAACAGATCGTCCATCCCTATACTGTAAAGTTGTAAGCTTTTTAACAAGCATAACTTTATTCATACATATTTTTCTATCATACAATATTGCCAATTTTTTTCAAACAATGTGAGCATTTGACTTCTACGCTACCTGATGAAACACGCTGATATCAACCTATTTTTTATTATAGCCAGCGTCTTTCTGCCTAGCTTCTTTCAAATTTTATCTTTTATATATGCTAGTTTAGCTAAATCACCCAATATTGGCTCATACAAATCTTTACAATATAGATGATCCTTCATTATAGGCTTTCAAATTGAATAATTCGATACTGTCAATTTTATCATGAAATTTGTATCACCTTCCATGATCTCAAACAGAATTTACTTTTATCCCGAGTTGTTTCTGTATCGATGTCTCAAAATAATCTTCGCTCTGATACTACTGTTGCGTCTGAAGTAATAATCACAATAATACATAAGCAATATATCGTAATAAACCTACAATAATAGACAACAATCAATAATAAAAAACGTAAGAAAAATAAAGCATACCAAGATTTACGTGAAAAACCCTCTAGTGTAAAGAGAAAAACTGCAGACCATCAGAAAAATCTTCACTATCAAATAATGGATATACAAAGTTCTTTTTTAGCTAAAACTAGAGCTAGTCAACAACTAGAGAGACAATTGAAAAAATCTCACCAAATAGGTGACTCAACAAATACACCCTAGATTTATTCCTAGAGAGCTTTAAACCCGATCTTCACCGTACAGAATGTAAAACTCTAAATCATAAACCTACTTACAAAGTTTCAACTCAATCGGACCACGGATTGACTTTCGTTCAATCAACTCTTTTTTTTTTCTTTCTACTTTTCTTGGCTTTTTTTATTTCTCTTCTTGGTTTGCGACACAACCTTAAAATAACCCAATCTCTTCTTTTATTAAGTAGCTAGGGCTTTGTGTAAAAAGAAAAATCAAGGCCCATGGCTTTACTTGGTCCAAAACCAATTACATGGGGCTGGACCCCATTTTTCTAACAGAAAAAATATAAGGTTCATCAATAACTTGTTGTCCAATGTGAATTAATCGAGAAAAATTCACAAGTGTAAATCCATACTGATCTTTCTTAATACCCCTTGTACTATTCACATCAGCCCAATCACATCGAAATAAGATAACTTTTCACTTGCCATAATAATCCAACTCAATGATGTCATTAATCATGTCATTAATCATGTCATAATAGTCAACATTTTTCTCTAAAGGGTTTGTGTCCCTAGCACTAGCATAGCTAGTAGTTGATGAAGTCACACAATGCCTGAATTTTGTGTACTTCTAAATTTCTCACAGGATTTAGTGTGAAATCTAAATCCATTGATGATGAAACTTTTGTATCATTTCATAATCCAATTCGGACCATGTAAAAGACATTTCATCTCTTCACTAATAAGCCTTCCACTCCAAACCTATAAAAATGGAATAAATATATATATGTTATTAATGTTATTTATACCGTAAGTATTATATGTAAATTTTTTATAATGGGAAATATGGCATTACTTACAGTTGCTCCTAACCATTCATGAAAGTTTTCAACAAATAACTTATCAAGCTTTCGAGGGTTTGATCGTCAATAATGTGCATGATCTCTCAAATTATTTCTATACTCACTATAAAGCATCATGATAAAGTATTAACAAAAAAAATTAAAAGATAATAAATTATGCTTAATGTAATGAATAATTTATATGCTAAAAAACTTATGTGTGAAACGATTCAATTGAGTCATGATGAAATAGAACATATCGATATGCTTGTGCTCAAGATTTATCATCTAACTCCACCAATTCAACTTTGCCAATTAGTTGTCGAAAACTTTAAAAAAGATAATTGTAGGCAGAGTTTGTATATTGCATACCAACATTTCTTGATGGTCTATTAAATCTTGTTCCAACATCTTCCAAATAATGAGAACAAAATGTCATACACTCTTCTGCTAAATATCCTTCAGCAATGAACCTTTCGATAGTGTTTGTTACGATAATAAGACTTTAACCTGCCTAAAAAGCTATAGCATAAAACATTAATCATATGTTATTTTAAGTAGAGTGGCTTGATCATCAATAAAAAATTAATCAATCTATTAATAAATAATACATTTCAATAGGATACATTCATCGATAATAAACTGGCCCACTGACTTTTGCTTCATATGGAAGGTGGATAACCAAATGCATCATAATAGTGAAGAAGTTTAAAGGAAAGATCTTCTCTAAATAGCATAAAATAATCGCGACTCGATCTTAAAGTTTGTCAAACTCGATCTTGAAGTTTGTCAAGCTTTTTCACATTCATATATTTATGACATAGAGATTTAAATATATTACTCAATTCAATTACCATAGAAGTGACTTGGTTTGACATTGATGAACGTAAAGCAATTGAAAGTAAGTCTTGCATCAAAATGTGATAATCATGTGACTTCAATGAAAAAAGTTTTTACTCATTCAGATTCACACATCTCGATATATTTGACGCATAGCCATCTGAAACTTTGACATTTTTTAAAACCTTGCAAAACATATCTTTTTTAGCTTTAGAAATCTCAAAACAAGTAACAGGTAATCGATATTTGCCATTAGAAAGTAACTTCGGATGAAGGTCTAGGTGAATCCCTATATTAACTAGGTCAAGCCGACTCTTTAAGTCATCATTGGATCTTCTATTCATATTGAGAATTATCCCAATAAAATTTTTGCAAACATTCTTCCTTATATGCATCAAATCAAGGTTATGGCATAATAAATTATATTCCTAATAAGGTAATTCAAAAAAGATACTTTTTTTCATAACTCAGACTTATTGGGGTCATCTGCTTCATCGTCTTTTTCATCACTTTGAACATCAAGATCACCAACTTGAGTATGAGTATCACCAACTTGCGTAATACGAGGCCATACACCTTCAAAGATGTCACTCACTCTTTTTCTTGATGGAGTTATTTTTCATAAGTGAAATTGATATATTTTAACTTTGACAAGATATTAAACCTACTAATAGGTAAATGTGATATCCTTAATTCTTCAGTTCCATCAAAGAGATCTTTTTAAAATCTAAATCGATGATTATCATCTAAACATCGACGATATCCCATATAATAGAACTTTCTACCATTAGGTAACCACGTCAAACATGTCTGTGTAGCACAACATAGATAAGCATAATGACTTTTTGTACTCCATCCAGATAAATTCGCATAAATGGAAAAATCATTGATAGTCCATAATAAAGTAGCACGCATATTGAAGTTCTCTTCTTTTGATGCATCATAGGTGTCAACTTCTTTTCATAATTGCTTTAACTCTTTAATAAGAGGTTATAAGTATATGTCTATATCATTACCCAAACTTTTTTCTCCAAGAATTATCATAGACAATATAAATGATTGTTGTTTCATAGCAATCCATGGTGGTAAATTATAAGGAATCAATACAACTGACCAAGTACTATAAGAAGTACTCATCATTTTGAATGGGTTGAATCCATCAGATGTTAGTCCACGCATAACATTTGAGAATCAGATGCAAAGTTTAAAAACTTAAATTGAAATGATTTTCATGCTAATGAATCTGCAGGATGCCTCAATGATCTATCATCCATCCACTTTTTATGATGCCACTCCATTGAATCTGCAGTTTTGGAAGACATGAAAAGTTGTTGAAGTCTTAGTATTAATGAAAAATAACGTAAAACCTTAACAGGCTTTTTTTTAACACATACCTTATCACCATCCTCATTCAACCTTTCATCGAGATTTTTGTTCACCCAACAAGAAATACCACACAAATGACAAGATTCTTGATTTTTTCTATCCTCTCAATACAACATGCAATCATTGGGACAGTTATGAATTTTCTCATATCCGAGACCTAAATCCTTTATCATCTTCTTTAATTGCTTACAAGATTCAGGGATTTTTGTAAAGGGAAACATTTCTTTTATAAACTCTAATAATAAAGTCAAAGAGTTTTCTGTCCATCCACATAAGCATTTCAAGTGAAAAAGATGAACACAAAAAGATAACTTTGAATGCTTTGATCCTTTAAAAAGTTCTTCATTCATATTTTCAAGCAACCTATAAAACTTTAATGCTTCTTTTCTAGGTTGTTGGTCGTGTACACCTATATCAGGTTCACCAAATTCATGCATTTCAACATTGGACTAATTAAATCTTTCATTTTGGGGAGAAAGATTACAAAAATATTGGTTATGAATGTTAAAAGCATCTCGTAACATGCCTTTAATGTCATCTACTATAAAAAGATCATGTTAGTGTTAGAGAGCCCTTGAAGTTGAAGAAACTCTAGTAGAAGACTTTGACAGTATAGACTCTCCATGAAAATATCAATTAACATATCTTGAAAGAAATCTAATATAAATTAAATGTTCAAAAATAACTTGACGGATTTGCCACTCGATATTAGCACACTTCACACATGGGCATAATATCATATTATCTTCTTTTGTATTCTCAAATGCAAAATTAAGAAAATTTTTCACTCAATCTCTATACTTTGACTTAATCTTGACTTTTACATCCAACTCTTATCCATTTAGAACTTGCTACATTATCAGACCAAATGTATATAAATAATTTATATGAAAATGATCATGTACAATACTTAGGTTTACTATGTTTTAAACAAAAGATAATAACAAGACCAGCACTTACATAAAACGAGAACTCCTTGTTGTGAAGTAATTTATCAATTACCAGATATTATGAATGTTAAAACTCTGCTGTTAACGTAGACAGTACTCAAAAATATTTATAGTTGGGGTTGAAATAAAGTGAAATAAGGTGGTTTTTAGAGAAAATTATTTACACTAAAAAAATCACGAATTGCAAAAGCTGAAGGAATAGTCGATTGAAGTAAAAGCTAAATTAAATAAGTAATGAATAGTGAAAATAAGGTTCTAAAAGACAATGCTCGAATACTAAAAGCTGAAGGAAATGAAAAGTAAATTGTACTTGGTCTGGAAAGAGAAATAGTATAATAATAAAGATGAAGCTTGAAGTTAGTGATTGGATACACTAAGTTTGGGAATATTTTTATTGAACATGATTATGAAAGGTGTTTACTAACCAAAACGGCTACTATAATTCCATCATAAATATTTTTTGAATATATTATAGGCACATTCAATAGAGGCGTAGTAGAATTATTTGAGATTATTAAAGGCATTTACACCACAAAAAATATCATCATTAATTTCACCTAAATTTTTTAAATATTTAGTGAAGGCGATTTTTACATAATACGCCTTCAATAACTCCTTCATTTTCTTACAATATCAATGAATGCGATTTTTTATAAAAAAATACCTTCAATAATTTCTTTTTAAAAATTGTTTGGGATTATTAAAGGCATCTTCTAGCAAAAAATGCCTTCAATAATCGAGAACTTAAAATTTGTAATAGTTAATAAAGGCGTTTATTCCAAAAAATCACCTTCAATAATTTTCCTCTAAATAATTTTCCTACTGACAAAGGCCTTTAATAATTCCATTTAAATTATCAACATAAATATTGAAGGCATTTTTTAAAAATAAACGCCTTTTATAAATTTTGGAATTATTAATGGCGTCTTCTACTGAAAAACACCGCCAATATAGAAGGCGTTTATTCCAGAAAAATACCTTTTCTAATTCATTTAAACTTGTACTTAATTACTGAAGCCATTTGTTAATAACACGCCTTCAATAATTTCACTCTAAAAAATATTTTAGAATTATTAAAGGTATTTTCTACTGACAAATGCCTTCAATAATTCCTTTTAAATTATCTTCATAAAAATTGAAGGCATTTCTTGATTATAAATGCCTTTAATAATTTCATTATAGAATTTATTGGGATTAGTAAATGCGTCTTTGACTGTTAAACACCTTCAATAATGTCCTTCTATTGAAGGTTTTTATTCTAGAAAAATGCATTGACTAATTCGTAGAAAATTTTAGAATCAATTTATTGAAGTCGTCTTCTACTGCAAAATACCTTCAATATTCCATTGCTCAAAATAGTGAAGCCATTTATTGTAAAAAAATGCCATTACTAAAAGCTTTTATTTTATTTTAATTACAAACGCATTGAACAATTTCTAATTAAAATTATTGGTATTAGTAATGGCATCTTTTAGCGAAAAATGCCTTCAATAATCGAGAACTTAAAATTTGTAACGGTTAGTGAAGGTGTTTATTCCATAACACCGTCTTCAATGATTTTCCTCTAAGAAATTTAGGTAGTACTAAAAGCATCTTCTACTGACAAAGGCCTTCAATAATTTCATTTAAATTATCTACATAAATATTGAAGGCATTTACTCCAGAAAAATGCCTTTACAATTCATTTAAACTTAGTACTTAATTACTGAAGGTGTTTGTTAATAACACACGCCTTCAATAATTTCTCTCTAAAAAATATTTTAGAATTATTGAAGGCATCTTCTACTGACAAACGCCTTCAATAATTCCTTTTAAAAAATCTTCATAAAAATTGAAGGCATTTCTTGATTATAAACGCCTTCAATAATTTTCTTATAAAATTTGTTAGGATTTGTAAAGACGTATTTGACTGTTAAACACCTTCAATAATGTCCTTCTATTAAAGGCTTTTATTCCAGAAAAATACCTTGACTAATTCGTAAAAAATTTTTGAATCAATTTATTGAAGGCATTTTCTGCTGTAAAACACCTTCAATATTCCATTGCTCAAAATAGTGAAGGCATTTATTGTAGAAAATGCCATTACTAGAAGCTTTTGTTTTATTTTAATAACAAACGCATTGAACACTTTTTAATTAAAATTATTAGCATTAGTAATGGTGTCTTCTAGTGAAAAATGCCTTCAATAATCAAGAATTAAAATTTATAACGGTTAGTGAAGGTGTTTATTCCATAACACCGCCTTCAATAATTTCCCTCTAAGAAATTTTGTAGTACTAAAAGTGTCTTCTACTGACAAAGACCTTCCATAATTCTATTTAAATTATCTACATAAATATTGAAGGCGTTTATTCTAAAAAAAATACCTTAACTAATTCATTTAAACTTAGTACTTAATTACTGAAGGCATTTGTTAATAACACACGCCTTCAATAATTTTCCTCAAAAAAATATTTTGGAATTATTAACGACGTCTTCTACTAACAAACGCCTTCAATAATTCTTTTTAAAAAATCTTCATAAAAATTGAAAGCGTTTCTTGATTATAAACGCCTTCAATAATTTCCTTGTAGAATTTGTTGGGATTATTAAAGGCGTTTTCTATAATAAAATGCCTTCAATAAAATTTTTTGTGGTTATTAAAGGTGTCTTTTATTATAAAACGCCTTCAATAATTTATTAAAAACCTTTAACGTCCATAATTATTGAAGGCATTTTCTATATAATACGTTATCAATAATTTTCTTCATCATTATCATGGGCATATCAGTGAAGGCGATTTTCTACTCAAAACGCCTTTAATAATTTTTAAAAATTATCAAAGGCATTTTGTGAATATAAGCGCCTTGAATAGTTTCGTTGGACAATTAATTTTTTGATTACTAAAGGCGTATTTTGTAATGCATACAATAATCTCTAATAAAATTTTAAAGGGCTTATTGAAGGCGTTGTTTTTAGAAAAATACCTTTAATAATAATTTATATATTCATTTCCTTGCCTTGAACTTCGGTATCACAAACTGTTAGTACACATAACGATTAAAAGCTACATTATTCATCCAAACCTGACCCTTAAACACATTTTTGTCAGACCATTGGTTCTTTATCCTTATCATCGCCAACGACCTTTAACAAATCAACGGTGCGCACCTCTCTTTTTATCGGTAAGTTATTTTTTATTTTTTTTACTTTACTGTATTATTTATAATATTTGATAGAGAATTTTTTTTTCGGTTCCTTAATATTTACATATGCATTTATATATTTTCATTAACTTCACCATAAACATAGTCGTCCAAGCAACTTTCATTATATGTATGCTGTTTCTATGTGGTACGTCTTAAATATTATGATTTGCTAAACTTTGTTGTCTAATATTTTTTTGCTGAATGGTATTGTATGATATTTGAGGGCTGAATCGTATGCTGAATGGTTTGCTGAACCTTGTTGTATGATATTGTATTGCTGAATGGTATTGTATGATATTGAGGGGCTGAATCATATGCTGAATGATTTGCTGAACCTTATTTTCTGATATTGTTTTGTTGAATGGTTTTGTATGATATTAGGGGCCTGAATTGTATGCTGAATGGTTTGTTGAATGATCTTTTTGAGTGGTTTGCTTAAGGGTATGTCTGACCACATTGTTGATTGGTGTGGTGAATGGTGTTTCTGTACGTAGTATGATATTAGTTGTATTTAATAAAGTATAGTGTTAAATTTAGACGATCATATTGTGTAACTCGTATAATTATGATCAATATTACAGGTATCATGGACTCCGAACAACATCATTCTCCTTCTAATAAATATGCACAAGACATTGCTATAGGCCAAAAAAGAAAAAAAATGAGCCCAAATAAACAAATAAAAATTAGTGATACAAAAATTCATGTTAACTTCAATCAAAGTGAGCAGTCTGTATCTAAAAGAGTTGCTAAGGTGGCTACTCATATTAGAGCCATCATCCGTCGTAGGGTTTTCATTACGTACACCGATTGGTGACGAGTTCCTGATGAGCTAAAGGATGATTTATGGCAATTGGTTGTAGTATGTTTATTCAACTATTTCGTAAAATTTATTAAATGATCATAACATTGAAATTCAATGTGTTCATACTAATTGTGTTAACTTATTTAGGAACGGTTCGACATCCCAAATAACTATAAAAAGATTGTGTTGCAATCTGCTAGAAAAGTATTTAGGGACTTTAAAAGTATATTGATGACCCAATATATTTTACCGCTGACAGGTAAAGGTGATGTATTGGTTGTTCTACTTGCGGCATAAATAAATGTGATAAGTGTTGAAGATTGAATAAATTTTATTCAATATCGACTTTCAGAAGATTTCTCAGTAAGCAAACCCATTACCAAAAAAATTGTTTATAAGTCTTTATGCAATATAACCTTTGATCTTCATATGTAATTGACGTAATTTCTTGATTTTATCGAAAATCAAATAACAGCAACGGGACATTCAGGCCAAACAACAATATCACCATCGGACAGTAAGAAAGAGATATGCAAATGTGAAGTATTAACTTTTATGTATTCACACACTTGTTTTATACTCATTAATGAATATTTATGAACGTTTATTTCATACATTTTGATTTTTTTATTGTGATAATTTAATAGGAATCAATGAACTCTGACACAGAAGTTTCCAAATGGGATGTCTAAAAATTAAGGACATTTACGAAAAGAGTGATCCTTTGCAGATAAAACAACCAAGGAAATGGTAAAAAAGATTGTATGTATAATTATTTTTTTTAATATAATGTGTGATTGGTATTATGGTTGTATGCATGAGTGTTTACGAGCTTGTATAGATTTGTTGTTACAGCCTATGTTATTATTGTCTTTTAGGATGATTATGCTACCAAAGTTCAATCAGGTGAACTGGCAACTTAGTATGGTGAAGATCTTTTGTCTTTAGCATTAGACGTTAAAAAAAGGCCTGGTCAGGTTCGTGGGATTGGTAAATTTGTCTTACCATCTAAGTTTTTTGGTAATCAACAAAAAATCTCACGAATGAGAAATGCATAATAAAACAATCATTGAGCAACAACAGCAATGAATTGATGACCAAGAGCAATGCCTCAATGACCAACAATAAAGACTTATTGCTTTGGAGTCCATGTTGGCAGCAATGCAACATAACATGCCAGTTCATTGGTCTGACAGCATCGTCCCCATACGAAAAGCTTTCGTTGCAAGTAAAGAAGCGAACCCATCCTCCGCTACCACCCAAAAAGAATGATATTGTTTATAATTTTAATATTAATTTGTTTATTATATTGATTGATTTGGTTTTAATACTTATATTTCATTAAATATTGTAGCAGGATATTCGGACTCACAGTATGACCTTTGCTCAGACTTTCATAGATGAGTTATCCAAATATTTGTTGAAGCATTATTTCGAAGGAAACTTCATAACCATTGAGTCTGATGAAGGGTTATTTGATAAACCATCATTTTCTTTCATTGGTGTGGAGGAGGTTAAAGAATTTTGTGAACTGGACGAATTATCAGCTGCTGAGATCGTTACTTATATGAGGTTAGCTTATTAATACAAATATGCACATTCAATATGTAGTAATTTATATTAGGGTGTAATACTAACTAACAATGTTGATTGTTATCATGCAATTTCCTATATAGAGAGCTCAAGAAGAGACAATGGACCAACAGATTTCAATTCATTAACCCAAACTTCATAAGTGAGCAAAGTGGGACAATCACTTATTGTGCTAATCATGTGATCCTATGCATGAAAACACCGGCTGATTATTATTTGCTCCCGTATATGCGCAATAAGCTATATTTCAAACATAATTACTCCAACCTTACCAAAATCTGATCTGATGTGTAATTTGAGTATATTATTGTTATTATTTTGCAGTCATCATTAGGTGCTTGTTGTGATTGACACTAAATTCTTAACACCTTACTTACTTAATTCAATTAATCCAACGACGATGCCTAACACTGATATTGAAACTTTTATAAATAGGTATTACACTTTATTATATTATATATCTTCTGTTTCTTCATAAGTAATTTTATTTATGTATTAAGTAATTTTTTTTCAATTTAGGGTAATATCTGCATTCAATAAGAAGATAAAAAAATCAAAATGGGTGTTATTACCAGTAAATGTGAAATATATTCTTTTATGCTGAGTTTGTGTAGATAAATATTTCTAAAACCCACTCAAGTATTAATTTTCAAATACCTCATCAACTCGGTAATACTTAATGTGGATATTATATCCTTCGTTTTATACGGAAGATAGTGTTACATGATTTTATGATCACACCATTCAATATTAGTATAAATTTCATAAACTTGTTATATCTTCAAAAAAATAAAAAGGTACATTATGTTTTCATTTCTTAGCATTTACTTCTAATTTTTTTTAGTGGGAGAGTAAAAAAAGCTTCACGGAAGAGGAACTGGATGAAGTCCGTAAAGAATGGTATGATTATGTATTATCATTTATCAATATTGATAAACCTTCAGATTAGACATTGTTGGTTGAATGTAAATATATAAGGAACAAATTGTTATAATGTTTTGAAAATACCATGTTGAATGGAAACTTTAAGTTTGTACATCGGGGTATTGGTTTAATATTATTGTTATACTTAATATGAATACACTATGTGTATTTAATAAATTATTGAGTATGAATATTTCTGAAAAGTTTATTAATAAAGCAACGTTATCAGTTTTAATTTTGAATGTATGTCAATTTATTGAAATACAACAATGTTCATTATGTAAATTCTAAAATGTAATTCGTAGTATCACATATAAAAACTAAATATTTTGTGGGCATTAATATACAACTGACAGCAAATGTTTTCTGGGTATAAACCTATAATTGATTTGACATATACAATATCAAATATATTTTTTATGGGATTAATGAAGGCATTTTTAGCAAGAAAACATTTTGAGTCACCTCTAACAAAAAATTTTGAAGGCGTATTTAACCAAAACCGCCTTCAATAATCACTCCAAAAACTATTTGTGTGGAGTATTAAAGGCGTTTTGAGAAAAAAAAAATATCTTCAAGAATCCATCGTGCCTTTTTTGTATGGATTATTGAAGGTGTTTCAAAAAAAACGCCTTCAATAATACCAACTGAAAATTACAAATATGAATTATGAAGCGCGTTTCCCTACAGGTGACACCTTGAATAAACCTTAACAAAATGTTATTAAAGGCATTTCTGGATATAATCACCTTCAATAACCTGACCATAAAAATTTATCGTCTGGAATATTGATAGCGATTTTTTACCAAAACCATCTTCAATAATCCGACCAAAAATTTGTGTGGAATATTAAAGGCGTTTTGAGCAAAAACACGCCTTCAATAATACCAATTAAAAATTAATCAAATGGATTATAAATGGCATTTTCCTAAGGGAAACGCCTTGAATAATCCCTAACAAAATGTTATTGAAGGCGTTTTTGGATATAACCACCTTTAATAATCCAACCATTAAAATTTATCGTCTTGAATATTAAAGGCGTTTTTCTCCAAAAAACGCCTTCAACCTTCCGTTCAAACTGTTGCCTATGGATTATTAATGATGTTTTTTTACCAAAATCGCATTTAACAATCACAACAAAATTTTATTGATTGGAGTATAGAAGGCGAGTTCGGCTAAAAACGCTTTCAAGAATCGGCTCATATTTTTTCTATGGATTATTAAGGGCGTTTCTCTAAGAAAAATACCTTCAATAATCTATGCAAAAATTTTTAAAGCAATTGATGAAGGTGTTTTTTCGAAGAAAATGCTTACAATAATCAATTATAAATAATCTCTGCAAAAATCCAAAAAAGGCTAAAGGGAGGATCGAATTTATAACCTTATGGTTAACATCCGTACGATTCAAACATTTTGATATGATATTTATTGAATGTGTTTTTAAACAAAAACGACTTCAATAAGCCTATGAAAAACTTTGGTCAATTATTAAAGGTGTTTCTTGTATAAAACACCTTTAATAATCTTATACAATTTTTTAAAGTGATTATTGAAGGCGTTGTCTGTCAAAAATACGCCTTTAGTATTCACTGAATTTTTTAAGGTAGGATTATTCAAGGCGTTTTAGTCGAGAAACGCCGCTGATAACAAGTCTTGAGTGGCATTTATAAGTAACAACACCGCTCTTTGAATATTTAGTGACGTTTTGATAATAAACGTTTTAAGTTTTATAAAAACACAGAAGCTAGCAGCTTTTGTAAGTGAATGGCTGCTACAAATTTGGCGCTAAAATGCCATTTTCTTGTAGTGAATAGACAACAAAAAAAAAAGACTTAAAACTTAAAAAAAAAAAAAGGAAAGGGTAAAAAATGGGAAATGATATGTATATAAACGTTTAAGATATAAGGGGAAGTAAAAACACGGATGAAATTTACATTTCATACTAATATGTTAAACATATGAGATGAAGTGATTATTTATTTATTTATTTATTAATAAATCTGCCTTAATTTATTTAAACAACTCATAAATAATCATTCCACACATGTAATTGCCAATAATCTTATCAATCTTCAAATTCTGAGTAAAAAACAAAGCTGAATATCAATTTAAATCACCTTAAACAAGTTAAAATTTTAACAGTGACATTGATTTGCATTGCAACACTTGTTAGAGACATAATCAGCAAGTTATAGTCACAAAGTTTCCATTCAAACAAAAAATCATACAATACTATCTTGGGTGTTTCACAACTTAAATTTTAGTTTAACATAATTAATCAAAGACATATAACAAAACATAATGAATATCAAACTATTTAGTTTCATAGTCCCGAGATCAAAGTGCATGTTTACATGCAAATTCAAAAGGATAATGAACAATCTTAGACTCAAATGCACAATAGCAAAGTGTCTAGAGACATGGCCCTTCAATCTATAGCTAACGAAAGATGAAGCCCAATTAATTTGACTTTAAAAAATGACAACTAAAAAATTCTGCACTTGATAGTTAAATTTCATATTTAAGCCAAAAGAAAACAGTGACATCAATGACCGTGTAAAGAGGATATCTTACTAAAGGTACCTAATAAAATTTTAAAGTAAAATACCAATATCAAGAAAAATAAACCCATCTTAATGAATCAGCTAGGTCTAACATTATGATCGGAAAATGAACAATAAACAATGAAAAAAAGTTGATTTAATACTTCAAATTATACTAACATTTCATATAAATAATAAAAGACATTATATTTCTGCCCTTGAAATCTAAAATTCACTCAGTTGTGAGTAATCGTAAATACATGTTTCGTTATTATTCTATCAACATCAACAAATAATTGTACAATCAAATAATTAGCATCATACAAAAAAAAGAGAAATTGTATGGCACATTAAACTATTAACAGATACCATAACATCATAGCGCTACTAATTTGCTACTTCAAAGAAGCAGAAGAGGGAAAAAGGAGTTTGGTTTTAGGGAGGTAATTTTACATGATTCCAAATCTCGATCAAGGGTGCTGTTCTTAAATAACTTGAATGAAACATGATTTTTTGTGATAGTTCAACAATTTAAGAACAAAAATTTCATTGAAACCTTAAAGTACCATCTCTTTTTAAACCATCTTCATTTCACTTTTACACAATTAATAAAATAAAATTCTAGAAAATAAGACCACAACAATTTAAGAACCAAATTTCCATTGAAAGCTTAAAGGATCTTCTCTTTTTAAGGCTTGTCCTTTGCACTTGTAATCAATTATACCAACAAGATCAAAATTTTATGGACTTAAAATAAACACTTTATATCTAAATAAAAAATAGGATGATCTGTTAATTATTAATTTGTGACCAATTTGTGCAAGTGATTGCTATCGTCTTATTAATTGAAGCAACTAAACCTCAAATCATTTTATAGCTTTTTATCATTTGAAATAAGAGTCAAGGTTTCTTAACATTAATGTTTTTGTAGATTAAGTTGGAAGATAATGGAGACTTTAATTATTACTCATAGAGTAATCTCCAATAAATGTTGCTAATCTCAATAAAAGACTTAACGTTAATTTACAATTTTGCATGCATTAGATTAATATATGTTAAAGTTTAGTGCATACTTTGCTGGTTTTTACTTTAGTTGTGCTCAGGTTGATGCATTTGATTCTATTAGAGTAGAAGTCATTTAGATTTGATAAAATCAAGACTGTTAAGAGATTTTTTAGGAGGACATCATGGTCCACTTAGGAGTAGATACTGATCTATTTGTTGGAGGTAATGGTGGTCATGGATAACTGATATTTTTCAACTGTTTTAGTTTACAAATTGTACTCCGATTATGAATAAAGTAGTTGCATTTACTGTTGCATTCTTCAGACTAAGATATTTTTTGTTTCATGGTATTAGAGCCAGATTTGTAGGCTATCTGATAATTTGTCTTTTCTTGTCTATCAAGTGAGGAAACGTTTTCGAATAGATGAGTTAAAAAGCTTCACGCTTTCGAATAGATGAGTCAAACGTTTTTTATAAATTAAATTTAAATGCTTACTATCTGAATAGATGAGTCAAAAGTTTCACGCTTGACATCATCATGAATTGGCAATTCTCAAGTACAAAAACCGTTTTTCACACTACCTTATGTTTCTTGTAATATTGGTTCCTCTCCTCTTCTATTGCCTTTTTGCATTGTCCTTTTTTATTTTCCCCTTAGAGAAACCGTCGAGGGTTCTTTTAGCTAGGGTAAAGAAGTTTGCAAACCACTAAAACGAAATGAGCTGGAAGCGGCAAAATGGAAGATTGAAGCAGACCCCTGAAAATTAACTGCAGTGACTGATGGTGATGTTGCAAGAAGGTGGCTCAGGAAGATTAAAAAGTACGGTCGGTGAAATAATTCTACAGTGAAATAAATACGGAGTTGCAGATAGAATTTAGAGAGCCAAATTGCCATTTTGTCAAAAGGTTCAAAATGAAACTTTTGCATCACCATTTATGGTCAGTTAAATTATATAAGAAGTTTCTCTACTGTGTCAAAATTTGAAATTTAATAAATTTAATTTTTATATTTTTTTGATTTAATAATTTTAATCTCATCCTAATTCTAATAAATATAATCTAACCGCTAATTCTATCCCTTTTTTCATTAAAAATACTGATGTTTGACTTATTTAAATATTCATTGACTAAAATAATGTGGCATTTTAATTGAATTAAATTTGAAAAAATGCAAACGTGGATTAAATGATATACCACAGACATTTTTTTAATCCACATCTTTTTTTTTTCTAAACTTAATAATTAATATACTTTTTAAAAACTTAATAATTAATTTTTATTTCTTTAAACCAATAACTGAAAAAATCTTAATATTTGTTTTTCTTATCATCTATACTTTTTAATAAAAGAAACCACACTATGAAATTCGAAAATAAAAAAAAAATGTTACAAATGCCAAAATTTAAATTCAAATCCACTGATAATCGATATCAAGAAAAAATATTTATTAAAAAAATGAATTTTAAATTTATAAGAAAAGATCGAAATAATAAAATTAACTTTTTTTTATTAATTTTAAAATTTATAATTTTTTTAATAATAATTTTTTCATTACACTAATTATTAAAAATTTCTAATAAATTTTTTTTTTTTTTTAATTTTCACCATCTCACTTTTCGGATTTAAAAAAAAATAAGACACTAAATAAAAGTAAAGCTAAACTTTTAATATTAAAAACAAACTCATAAAGCATTTCAAACAATCATGCCAAACCCATCCATAAATTCTCATTATCATGATCTTAGTATGCTAATTGAACTATACATTTTTCATTATCTTCTTTTGATATTCAAGGCAATGCATGAATTTCTCATTATCATTAAGATTAACAACTTCCCATGATTTATATACACCATAAAAGAACCCAAAAGAAAATCATAAATAGCCAGAACAAATAATCATAATATTCAAATATATGTTAATTTTGAGTAAAAAGTTTGAAAACAAAATTTGTCTAATACCGACTAAGGAGTGTAAGAATAATGAAGTCAAAAGATCAAAGTGGAGAAATGGCAGATGGTGGCAAAAGAACTACAATGATTGGAGCTTAAAACCCAAGAAAGGTAGTCAAGGCTGGATCTGTTTGGGAAATTGAAAGGGGGGGGGGGGGGGGGGGGGAGGACACATAAGGAGGTCAAAGGCGAAAAGGAGAGGAAGTTGCTGATCTTGGGCGTGGGTGGCTGGTCTTGACGCTGAAAAGAGCTAGTCATGGCTGGACTGAACTGATCTGATCTTGACACCAACGGACTGAAGGGAGCATTTGACAGTGGAGGATGATGCATGTGGCAGCTTACGGTCAAACAAGCAACATTAACCTCTGTCTTAGGGGAGAGGCAAACCACTGAGCCGGAAGCGTGTGGCTTAGTCAAATTATAGAATTAATAATTAAATTATTTTATCTGGGATGTATGCATAATTGCTTGGACTTTCAAGGCTTGCACATTATATCAGTTATGTAACTACAAACGTGACCCAAAACAAAAGAGCGAGTTAAACCTAGAAAAATCCATGAGAAATGGGCTTCCTATACTACACTATAATAATAGCTGCGTTGCTAGGAGAAATGGAACAGCTTGAATAACTCTACAACCTACAAGTTAAAACGACCAAAGATATTATATTATATATAACCAATGGATTAAAAATAATCAGTCAGCCATGGTTAGAAAATTTTTATTCACTGCAGCAAGTAACTGTTTTTTTTTTTTTTACCATTTTCATTTCTTCCCTTACACTGCACTAATCTTCTGCATCAAACAAAAGACCAAAGAGAGTTCCTCCAGAAATAGAGAGCCAATAAAAAACATGCAGTTGTAGCTGTCACCAACAAGCATTTATTCCTAAGAGGTGTCTGTCAGCTCAACATCCACATGGGGATGTTTTCACTTTTGACTACCACTAAAAGGTTACCTGAAACAAAAATATCAGCTGAAGCACTGTTCACCTCAAACAGAGTAGCTTATCCTGCATATATATCATAGCCACATAAATCTTCTAATACTTCCTTAATTATGCTTTGAAGACCCTAAATGCTTAAAAGATGATCATCATCCTTTCACTTCAATGGAATAAACAGTGTCTAAGGCTATGGTAACGGTTATATTTCTTCCTCATAATAAATGTGCAATGGTATGCCTTCCTACATTTTCAGATCATAACAGTGGTATGATATGAAAATCATGATTTTCTTCTGAATGTAATGTGTTTGGATCATACTGGCATACATATTTCCAAAATTAGTCCTATAATTATGCTTTGAAGACCCCTAATATGTTAAAAACATGGCAATCATTTTTTCACTTGACCGGAACAAATAGGGCCTATGAATCTGGAACAAAATGTGCGTATGGCTACGGCAATGGTTCTAACAATTCCAAGTCTAGAATGAAAAATGGTATGATTTTCAGCGTTTTTTAAATTGAAATAATGCCATGAAATGCAACTGAGGATCATCTTTTAATCTCATGTTAGTAATGTAATGTATTTGGATCAACTCCAGATGTATGTTGCATGACGCAGTTGAACCTAATATTGAACTACAGTAGTCCAGTATCAAGGAATGGTCAATGTTCGATATGAGGTGGAATAGCACACAAATTAACCAAAACTATAGATAATGCGTTACTTCTACATATATTAAATTATATTATCTGAAACCCTATAAAGTTAACCTGACATAACAAATGCTGCAGACAAATGCATGTCTTAGGTAAATTGATATAACATGAGCAAATGGTGTGTTCATGATACCACTATGTGCATTCAAACACAAGAGAAGATGCTAATGCTGATTGTGGCAATGACATGGATGCATGCAAAAGCTGCAAGATGCATCCTAGCATGTAGAGTTGTGATTGTCAGAGAACAGAATACAGAGAACATCCCCTTGATCTACTGGTAAGTCATAGGTGGTGGAGCCCCATTTGCACCAGGGGAAGCAACAGGATGACTGGAGTCCTTCCTTTTACCGAAAGGATTCTTGGAGTATCTATCATAGAGTCAAGAAAACAATGTTCATAGAAGCATTTATATAGTAAAGTTACAGGTGAAACAAGCAACAAAGCTAATAACGTAACCAAAATAGACCTGCAGTGCCAGCTGGGGCTAGCGAGAGCCATGAAGCCCTCTCATTTAGTACCATGGAAATTTTTAGTTTTCTCAATTAGTTTAACTTGGCACCCTTGACTTTCCTAATTCTACTCTCTGGCATTCAGAATTTTTAAATTGTCTTTTGAGTATTTTAATACACACACACACACACACACACACACACACACACACACACACACATCTTTTACTTTCTGAAAAACTATTTTTATATTTACATTATGCTATATTACATTCTTATATATTTACATTATATGTGCTGGCCAAAAAAATTTCATACTTTATTTTTCATATTCTTTAATTT
Organism: Durio zibethinus; assembly: GCF_047325235.1. Classification (NCBI taxonomy): domain Eukaryota; kingdom Viridiplantae; phylum Streptophyta; class Magnoliopsida; order Malvales; family Malvaceae; genus Durio; species Durio zibethinus. The sequence continues at coordinate 19,346,161 of NC_143187.1, forward strand.
TTTTTTCTTTCAGGAGTTATTTCTTGTAAGTATATATTTTCTTATATCTTGCATATTATTAATGAAATAATTAGTATAATTACTAGTTTTGAATACGTGGGACACACAAGAAAGGTAATTAAAATATAGCATTTTCAATACATAAGAATGTTTTTTAATGTTGTAAAATAATGCATACAGAAGTACAAACATTAACAAAATAAAGGAGAACATATAATCCAATTATTAAAGATTAATGAATAAAAGTAAGAGTAATAACATTAATATAAAGAAATTATGAAAAAAATTAAAAGTTCAAAAGTTACATTTTATATTATTTTCTGAAAAAATAGATTTGTTTTAAAATATAAAACTATCAAATAACACTGTCAGTTTTCTTAAGTTAAGAATTGCACCCCCCGCCCTCCTCTCTTTCTTTTTCTTTCAAACCATAGCTCCATTCCTGACCAAAAAAAACTAAAGAATTTTCTCCCCACCCCCACCCTTCTTAGAGATTGAAGTTCTTTGAATCAAAATTTGCCAATGAAAACATATCTTGTTCCTGAAAAAAGGAGGTGTTTGTGGAATGTCATGTTCTAACCTACACTGAGATAACAAGAAGCAATGAAAAGGGTAATTAGTAGGTAGACAACCTGTCTGGATGGATTGTAACGTACAAGAATCAAGACACATTATAGCACATCAAAATAGCACCAGTATAAATGTAACAGTTGACATAACAAAGAAAAGAAATGAAGGAAAACAAGAACACTTAAAACAGTAAAGCCACAATGAAATGCACAAAGGATACTGTATTCGCATGCCAACAGAACCAGAACTAGGGATCACAGCACCCTGTAAACTGTGGTGCACATTGGTTGCAGTATTCACATCCTGCAAGTTGGGGAAACAAACTCTAAGGTTATGAATAAAATCCAAGAAAATTTCATTCCATGAATAACTGGTTGCATCCACGTAGATTAAGATAAGAAACTTACTTCAAACTCTATAAAGCAAACAGTATGTCTTTCTTGTCTCAGGATCTTCATTTGTTTAAAACCAGGTTGCCTGCATGTAAAGCAGAAGTACGAAATAAAGGCTGTCATCAGTGAGCAACCCAAAGGTCACACAAGAAATAAAACAGCTCAGAAACTAGCTGGGAGCTAGGACATTCTTACGCGCTGAATAGGCCCCCTAGTTCTTCCTCATTAATATTCTCTCCAAGATTGCCAATAAATAACGTATTGCAAGGAGGGTTATCTTTGGTATTCTGCCAACAAAAAATTGTTAAAAACAAAGTGAATAATGGAGAAACTGTAAAATTTACCTGGCTACTCATATGACAATCCAATGCTGGATGTGTCATTATATAGAAAAAAATAAAAAACCATTCCACTTCAAACTCCATGAAAAAAAAGAATACCCTAGTTATAACAAGGAATGGAAACTTGAGAGAATCAAACAGCTATAGAAGATGTCCTTGTAGCAAAACACTATCCTAATACACAATCAAACAATTATCATACAGCAGCAAAGGTATTTGCTCAAGTTCACCTCAGGCAGGTTCCTCTCTTAGAAAACATTTCTCTAAAAAATTCCAGAAAATGGAGATCCGAACCTCAGCAAGTTTATCAACCTATTCTACAGAGTAAACAGATTCTTAATGCATTTATTACAACCACAGATGGACCTCCTCCCCATCTCCTTCTCTTTCTAAAACATTAAAAATGGCAGGTTGCAAGGTATGGGAGTCAAACTCATGGCTAAGGAAAGATTTTCAGGTTAGAGGAGTCCCAAAGGAGATATTTCATGCCCATGCAGTATTTGCAGAAACACATACATCTTTGGTTGTTACCCATCAATGAAAATTTTAAGCGTTGCAAGATGCAAAGCAAACTTATGCTAGAAAATATCTTCTTAGATCAGAAAAAAATTGCTTGGTCTACCAATACATACGATATAATGATGATAGAATGATAAAAGAGTTCTACTGAATAAATATGAGATTTAAAAGAAAAAAAAACATGTAGGGAAAAATAACTAGTAAATAGTGGAAAAATAAAATCAAAATCATTTGTTTATATTTGAAAATATTACACGTATACCAAACAACCGTAAGGAAAACTTAATAACAGATGAGTAGCAGACATGGACACAAGTAACACACTAAACCAAACAATGGAAGTCCAACTTTCCAGCTGTCAGAAATTAATAAACAGGAAACAAGGCTACATAAAGGTATTTTTTATAATTTTAAATGTTCTTTTGATACATAATGATCTATAATGGTGAATATGTATATTTAAGTAGTTTCCATCTACTGCCAGAAAAAACTACACACGATTGATGCTGCATCTAGGTTTCTCAGAAAGAACGAACAACATCCTCATAAATTGCAAGGTCTTTGGCAAATTAAGACCCATTCACTGACAATTATCCACAAAAGCATTGGGCAAAAGGGTCATATCTCCAGTGTCCAACAAGCCAACTTTTCAGTGGAAATTCATTCCAAATCCAGGTATATATAAGCTGATAAAAAACTTAGTATTTTGTTACATCAGAGTCAATTGTTATTAAATAAATAGTCAAAACTCACCATTTCCATAATTTAGAGGAAATAAACAGCCGATAAAAATTGATACAAGAACTAAACCAGGGGAGAAAAGGGCATGTGGCACATAGAAATTACCTGAACAGGCACATAACTGCTAGGAGGCACAGGACTAGGGGTAGGCATTGGCACAGGAGGGACAGGATAACCTCCATACGGATCATATGGAGGAGGAGTTGGAGTCATATACCTATGCCAAATACACAAATGTTCAACTTAACAAGAAATGCTGTAACTACAGCTGAAATCTTTTACTACTAAGCATTGATCATAGCAGTATCCAACATCCTGACATAGCTTCTTACCCATGTGGTCCCCAAACAGGAGCAGGAGGGTGAAATGGAGATGGAGTTGTATAAGCGCTGTGTGAATAATCGCCAGCAGTTCGCAAACGTTTGCTTTGATCATATGCATTAGAATCTGCTACAATTCCTACAGAATAAATATCACAAAATAAAACTACAATCTTAATTATGGCACAATTTGAATTTAATTTTATCATATCACTATGCCTCTCTCTTTCACTCACCCACTTACACCCGCCACAAACCCACACACAACACATTCCAACCATGAAGTGGTGGATAACCAAAGGCCAACATTATATCTTAAAGGCTTCTCAAGGTAGAAGGATGTTCCATTGTTTATATTTTGATTCTGAAAATAAGAACAACTTACAGGATCCTGGAAGCAAATAATTAATCAGTAGTAAATGAGTGTTGGTAACTACAATATGAAATTTTGAAAATAAAAACTATTCATGTGCATGTAGATAATAAGCTAGAACAGCCAACTATAGATTGGATTCCTGAGGGGAAAAATAAATTTCAGAAGACATTATAACTCTTTCGCAGGAAACTACAAACTGTACAGACCCTTAATGAATAAAATCAAATTTCAACAACAAAAAGAAAGAGCCTAGATCAAAATTCAAACGAGTGACAACTGAAAAACTTCTTCCTCCCATTTGGAGACAATTTCCATCATTCTTGCTCTTTTTTGTCAATACTTATGATATCACTATGCATTACCATATGGAAAACAAAGTAAAAGGGTAGGAAATGAAAACAGAGAAATTTATCAATTGCAAAAATTATGTTATCTAAAAGGAAGTTTTCCAACTTTTGAATTAATGTTCCCAAGAGGGGATAGCTGCTTCATATTCAACTTTGTTGGAGCATAGATTCGATGATTAAGCTAAAAAGAAACCACATCTAATCATATTACAATATAATGCCAACAAATCTAGGCTATTATAAAACCTCTAACTGAGTTTGGTGTCATGAGTCATGTGACACCAACTCGGTGAAATTACAAAAAACCTCTCCATGTAATACCAAAAATAAATTGTTTAATTGTCTTCTGTTCATAGCTGCTTCATATTCCTTTTCACAGTCCTCTTCTGTTCTTTGAAGCATCATCTAATTGTCTTTCATACTTCGGGATCATTTGGAACCAAATTATACATTTTTCATTAATTTATCTCCAGATTAAAACAATTTCTGTCCATATGTTTCTTGATAACCACGCATAGTCTTTTTCACTCTGGCATGAAACAAGGTGTTAACGATGACTCACCTCTTTTCACAAATAGATTCTTCTTGGCCATCTCTATGTGCAATACCGACTTTGACTCAGCATCAAAAACCATTTCCTAATACCCCCAGAATCAAACACAATTAGTGCTTCAGAACAGGATGACATATCTCAGATGAGTAAATAAAAAACGCCAATGTAATCATTTTATATTACCTGAAGGGCATCTTTGGCAGCAATTGCAAATTGTGCACTTGAGAAGAGAGCAAAACCCATTGGCTTTTCTCCCTTGTAGTTCACCTGCGAAGCTTCATAACCTGGAAGCCATCTCAGTAAATTTTGTAGCTCTCTCTCTTTGACATCTTCGGGAAGACCCGTAATAAAGATAGTTCGAACCTGAATCCAGAACAAATATTTCTATTATTTTTACAATATCCAAGAAAATAGCAATGAACTTGTCCATGCAAAACACAAAAACATGCTCTACAAACATTTGTACTCACACATATAAATGTCGAACAACTACTTATCTTCAAAAAAACAAAGCTCTATTTTGTTTTTACTTCATCTTATTTTCTGCTTCTTCCAATGTTGCTAAAAAAGCAAAAGAAAATATTCGTTTCACTAAAACAGGAACAAATAATTAAACTGTTGTAATGCACATTCATATAGAATTGTTTCCTATAAAAACAAAATCATGGAGTAGTATATGTTGTTAGTCATACAAATTAATTTTTAATTATTAATTAGAAAATATTATTTTAATTCTCTGAATGAAAAAATTAAGTACAAACTGGAAGCCCAATATCCATGTAAATCATCTATATACAAATGCTTTTAGAAAGAGAAACAATGGAACCTACAAAGCTAAGCAGAGAGAAAAGGAACTCTCATATTTGCAGTACTTAAAGCAAAGTCATAGAGAGAGAGAGATAATTAGGGTTAGATTACCATCAAATCATGCAATTCAGGCTTAAAACCTAAGGCTTGAAAAGGAAAAACAAAGGCAAATGGAGATCAACTGATAAAGAGTTGACCTCATCATGAGAGGGAGCAGGTGGAGGAGGATGGTGGACAGGAGGCGGCAGTGGAGGAGCGGCTGCTGATGCTGCTGGGGGCGGAGGAGCTGGTACCGGCGGCCACTGCTGGTGATAAGGGTGGATTCCAGCACCCGCCATGTCAAGAACCGATAGAAAGTAGAAACCTGAAACCTTAAATCAAGACTCGATGATTGATATAATAATGAAAAAAAAAAAAGGTAAATAATAGAGAAAAAGTTGAACAAGGGAGCTAGATTTTCGCCAGGTGCGCTACACGGGTGAGTACGGCAATGGGTCGGGTTGTCAAGCTTTAATTTAGTGACAGGTTTTATTTTGAATTTTTTTGTGAATTTAATTTAATTTTATGATAAATTTATATAATTATATTTTAATTTTATTGATTGGTTTAATAATTTTTTATATATAAATGTAATATTTGATTATGATTGAAATTTTTTTATATTTTTAATTTTATAAAAAAATTACGGAGTTAGTTTTTTTGCTTGGTATACTGCATGGTTAAAGATGGTAAGGGATTAAGTTGACGTAAAATCTTTTTCACTTTACTTCAACCAAAATTTTAAAAGGTTCTATCCGATTTTGACCACATCATATATTGCATTATTATTTTTGATACACGATTTTGTTACAACACACATACGCACACATATACGTGTATATATATATAACATGCATCAAATGTAAATCTAACTTAAAATTAATTTAATGATTTTAATGTAATATAATATTTATAAAAATATTATTTTTTATATAAATTACATTTTAATTATATATAAATATAATATTTTTATTAAATTAATATATTACATTAAGATATTAAATAATAATTTTATTAACACATACATATAAAATTAAATAAATAATAAAATTATATATATTTTTATATCTGAGGTAAAGTATCTTAAATCTCACCTTTAACCTGATTCGAATACTTTTAAAAATATCTGTTTAACTTTTGATTTGACTTTTAATTTTAAAAAATTACTTTTATTAGATTAAAGTGAGTCAAAATTTATTAAATTTGAATTATTTTATCATTTCTAAGATAATTTTGGTAAATAGAATATGTAGAAAATGATAAAGTGCAATGCAAGTGAATATTTATTGTTTATTTTTAAATAGAAATATATATAGAATATATATGTATATCGTATAAATATTTAAAATTAATATGATAGTTAAAAAATATTTGAAATTGATAAAATGAATACTGCTATGTAAAGTTTGTCTAGTGGGTAAAATATATTAAATTAATATAAAATTTATTATTTTTAACATTAATATAAAATTAAACTTCTAAAAAAATTTTAAATAATAATTATATTAAATATATAATTATATATTGTATAAATAATTGAAAATAATATAATGCATGTTAATCTTTCAAATATATATTTATATATATAGTGCATATTAACGTGTAAAGTTTGTTACATGCACATATTAGTATAAAATTTAGTATTTTTAAAGTTAATGTAAATTTAAAATTTTGACAAAAATATAAACTGTTGCTCATTTTTATTTATCGAATAAATTTATTTAATGAAGGTATTTAAATGGAAGTAAAATTATTATTTTATAAATTGGATAAATTTTGTTTATATAATAAAAGAATCTAAAGTGACAATTTAGAAATATATTGAATATAAATATTTATTTTTATCAATTCAAAATATTCTTTAAATCCGTACTTTATATATTATAAATTATAGATGATAAATTTTAAATTATAATAATTGCATATATTTCCTACCAAAAATGTTTCATTTGAATTTACCATTCTAAAAACAAAGACGTGGTAAAAATAATTTTTTTTAAAACGACAAAAACTTATTAACTACTCTTAAAATCAACTCAAAAATAATAAAAAAGCATAATATAGCAAAAACATATCGAAGATAAATCTTATTTTATATATGCAATATTAATTAAAATAAAATGAAACAAAAAAAATACATCTTTGAAAATTTACCATTGTTTATTATATAAATTTCTTAAAGAACTCTTAATTCACATAAATAAAAATATGAACTTATATATCTAATTAATTTCTAAACCCAAACTCATTAAAACAACCTTTACGCATTGAGATAGTTATTGAAATCAAAAGATGATAGTACATATAAAGTAAGAATTTAATTACTCATGGACTTTTAACTTTACTTTTATGGGTTAATAGTATTTGTGGTCACTAAATTGTGACCTAAATTTTATTTTAGTCTTCAATTTTTAAAAGTTTTAATTGGATCCCTAATTATCTAAAATGATCATATTTTGATCCTTCTATTTATGAAACTATCTAAATTGATAGTAAATGCTAACTAGCATTATGTGATGATGTCCGCTAACATTTAAAGCCTCATTGTAATGCTTATTCAAGATTTTAAATCAAGTTTATGTTTCTCATAATATATCTATTAAAGATGCCAATCATCTAACTAAAAGTTTGGTGGTTGCAAATTACATAACCTTTAATGATGACAATGATGAGATTATTTCAAAAAGTAGATGAAGTACCAAGGCTCTTCACATCACCACTAATTGCAAGAATTATATCATGGCAAAAGTTATCATCGATAATTGTTTTTCAATCAATATCATGATTATGTAGACATTGATTAGACTGCTAGTTGACATTTTTTATATGCAAACCAGTTAGATGATATTATAAGCTTTCAACGGAGCTCGAAGAGAAGTGGTAGGTAAAATTAAGATACCTTTGCAAATTGGTCCTTGTACCTTTGATATCAAATTTTAAGTTATGGACATTTCACTATTATATAATTATCTGTTGAAAAGGTCTTGAATTCACATAACGAGTACTATGCCATCCTATTACATTAGAAGATAAAGTTTTTTTTATAAATGATCATCTTGTGTGTGTATTTGGTGAAAAAGATTTGCTTGTAATCAAGCCAATTACCATTCCATATGCAGAGGCCATAGATAAGGCTGTCGAATCCCTATATAAAGCCTTTAAGCTTGTTAATGCTACTTATGTCAGTGAAAGGTCTAAATTATATTCTCCTCAACTGTTTACAACTACTAAAATAATTGTTAAGCAAATTATTGAAAAGGATTGGTGTCTTAGGTTAGAGCTAGAAAAAGATCTTTAAGGGATTAAGAAGCCATCAATGATAGGTGATGACAAATAAAAGTTTGGTTTGAGATATAAGCCAACTAGGTTGGATAGAAAGAAAGTAATAGAAGCTAAGAAAGAGAGAAAGATGATTAGCCTTAAGGGATTTGAACTAGAGTAAAAAAAATTGGTTATCGTTTACATTTATTACACTTTTTGGTTAAAAGGATCTATCTATCCTGACATGCTAGAATCCATTATTGAGGAGTTTATAATGAGTATAGAAAAAGCTTTTGCTAATCTTTCTATTCAGATGATAAATAAAGAGGTAATTAAAGGTCAAAGTGAATATCTATTATGCATCCATGTCCTCCAAGTTAAGAATTAAAAAATTAAAAGATAACAGAGCTATCGATTGTTCTTAAATCTTCTAAAAAGTAATGTAATAGATTGAACCCTTAATTAATTGCGCCTAATGGCATTAGGAAGATCTTTTATATATGGGTTATTTATTTTTTATCGTTTTAATAGAAAAATTAGGAAAAATGCATTTTCATTTATTCTTTCAATTTCATTTTCCATTTCTTTCATGTCAAAACACTTTGCCAATATACTTCCAATTTTACTTATTTTTAGGTTTTTCAAATAATGAAGATAGTTATGACAATAATCTAAGGTTTAACTTTGAAATTTCAAGTCAAATTGCTGAACTTGATAATAAATATTACTATACCTTACCTCTTAATTTATTGAGATTAGTAGAATAAGAAAGAAAGCCAATTGAGCCATATTAAAAAATTATAGAGATGATAAATTTTGGAGATTCTAAAAACAAGAAATAAATTAAAAGTGCTACTTCAGTTCCTTGCTAGGGCTTAGTACAGAAATTGTAAACACACAGATTGTCTCTAAAGCCAAAATATAAACCAATACAATAGAAATATTTTTGTATGAAATTATTTGTAAATAAATAAAAGAGGAATAAATTAGTTTATTTAACATAAAATATTTAATAAATCCAATAATATAGTTTCTTTAAGTAAACAATGAGTTTTATTTTGAATACTCTTAAGGATGTCCTAGAATGATCTTGTGTAAATAGTCTTTTACTTTTTTTATTTTTTATTTTAATTGTTAAAAATTTTTTAAGTTATTTTCGACACTTTTGGTATAACTTAAAATTTTTTTACTCAAGTACATTTTAAAAAAATCATTTATTTCCTTAAAGAGACTCCATAATTGGATTTATTTTTAATATATATATTTTTAAGTAAATCATAATTTTCTTATACCAACACTTTTGGTATGGCTTTAAAAAAAAATTGAAGGAAAATCACCACTTGTAATTCTCTCTTAATTTTATTATTGACAAAAATTTTAATTTACTTAGTAATATTTATTGATTGTTTATTTTATTATTGAAGTAAAATTTATTGGTTAAACTCCCAAAATATTTTCGACACTTTCGAACTATTTTAGAAAAATCTTTCATTTAAGAAGTTTTGATAAACTCACCACTCGTGACTTTCATTTTTGTAAAATTTTATTTATTTTGAGAATTTAAACATTTTATGTTTTATTATTTTTTTTGAAAAGATTTTCAAAAATCTTACCAATAACTTTTGGCAAATTTTTAAGAAAATATTTTTAAAAAATCACCACTTGCAATCTTATAAATATTGTTATTATTATTATATTTTGTTTTTTTTTTCTATTTATTTGATGTGAATATTATTATTATTATTATTATTATTATTATTATTATTGCTATGAAAAAAATTCTAAAATATTTCCAACACTTTTGGAATATTTAGAGATTTTTTTTATGTGAAAATCAAAACTTGTAATTTTTTATTAATAAAATTTTTTTATTTTTTATACTGAAATAATTTTAAAATATTTCTAACACTTGTAGAATATTTTAGAAAATTCTTTTGTGCAAATATTTTTAGTAAAATCATCACTTGTGATTTTATTTCTATTTTATCATATTTTATTTATTTTTTTCATTATTGTTTTTTTATTATATTTCTTTATTCTTGTTCATTAAAATTTTAATCTTTATTATGTCATTTTTTTATTTTAAAAATATCTAAGGGAAAATTAAGATTTTTTATAAATTTATTTTTAAGCAAGTTTTTTTCTTTTTTTTTTTATAAAAACCTATACTTTCTATCATTTATTTTATTTTTTATCAAAAGTTTATAAAAAATAAAATAAAAATAACAAAAAAATCATAAATTAAATAATAAAAATATATAAAAAATTTTGAGAAAAACATAAAAAGATAAAAGGTTATGGTAAAAATATAAAAAATACCTTTGGTTAACATTTGGTCAAAGGATGGTTCAATGGTTCAGTCTACCGGTTCAGCGGTTCTCTGGCAATTTGGTGGTTAACTCAGGTTCAAATGAACCGGTCAAAGGCTAAAGGATGAGCGGGTCACCGAGTTAGGTGCACAGATCTTAAGTCAGGTCAAGGCTGATGAACGGATCCTTCTAAGGTCAAAACGACGTCGTCTTGATTTTTATTGAAATGGTGTCGTTTTTGCTTTTGGTAGTTTATTTAAAAGCCAAAAATTTTTTTTACTTCATTTCCCCTTTTCTCTTAGAAAAAAATCTTTTTTTTTTCTCTCTCAAATTAAAACACAGGGGTTGGTTGATTGTCGTTTTAGAGTCATCGTGGCTACTACCAATCTTCGACCACCGTCGTTGGTGATCGAAAAATCTTAAAAAACCATTAAATAACTCCCATCGACTTCCTAAACTCAAATTCAAACTCTGTTTTATGAGAAACGACCTCAAACAGCTTAGATTGAGGCCAATGATTCAAATAACGGTTTAAAAATGGAATAGCGATAGCGTCACCACCCACCACCGCTATTGGATAAAATACGATTGTGAAATTCATTCACAATAAAAACAGAGTGTAATAGTCATAAATAACAACTTAACGGAGAATAGCGACAATAACGGACCGTTATTGTTGCTATTTCGTTTTCCTACACGGATTTAATAGTTCGAGAAAAAAATAAAATTTCAAGTTTCAACCATCCAGCATTTCGACACCCAAATTCAAATTAGCATCAAGTTTTCAATCAACATTCAAGATCAAATAAGGTAAGAAAAGAAAGTTAAATTATCTTCTTTTTGTAAAATTTTTGTAAAATGATCTGTTGTGAGAGTTTGAGACTTGAGAGAGACGAACGAGGTGTACTGGGTAAGTGATAATGATGAAAAGATACGAGAGAAAATGAGATATGAAAAAAAAAAGAAAAAGAAATTTATGAAAAACAAAGCTTTGGACGCGCGAAGAAGATGAACAGAAGCTGGTTCTGGATGGTTCTGTTGTCCTGCTACAATTAAACATTTTAGGGGCATTAAGGTAAACACGTGATGAGGGATTGGGTGTGGTGGGGTGTTGGGGGGTGGGAGTTGAATTTTTTATTTAATTCTGTAATTAATTTTTGAAATTTTTTTAGATAAAATTTAATTAGAGGTTTTAAAAATTTATAATTAAAAAAATAAGAGATTAATAATTTAATATAATATATATAGAGATTTTAGATGAAAAATTTTGATAAATTTTTTTGTATAAGTTAGATGAAAAATAATTAAAATTAAATATTATATTTTGATTGTGTTATATATTAATTTATAATTTTGTATCTGAATTTTAATTTTTTTTTTGTTGTTTTGATATTTTATTGTTGTCAATTTTTTTGATATTAGATTAATTCTTGTTATTTTTGTGTAATTATTGAAGATTGTATTTATTATATAATTATTGAAAGTTATTTGTGACAAAAAAATTTATATCAATTAGTGTATCAAAAAGATTAAGTTATTTAATAAATTTAGCATTTTATGATCTATTACTTTTACTAAGATTAAAAACTAAAAAATAAAAAATATAGATTTGAAAATTTTATTAAAATATAAGTTTGAAAATTTTTAATTTTTGAAATTTTTTTAGATAAAATCTAATTCGAGAGATTAAAGGTTTATAATTAAAAAAAATTAAGGGATTAATAATTTAATATAATATATATAAAGATTTTAGATGAAAATTTTTGATAAATTTTTTTGTATAAGTTAGACAAAAATTAATTAAAATTAAATATTATATTTTGATTGTGTTATATATTAATTTATAATTTTTATATGAAATTTAATAATTTTTTTTTGTGAATAAATCAAATATGAATGCTTTTTATAATCTAAATAAAATTATGAATAATTTTTTTAAAAAATAAAAAACATAGTGTCATAAACTATTTTTAAAATCATTAAATAAGAGTTTTTATAATTATAATTATAATTATTACATTTTATATAAATTGTGCAAAAAAAAAATCACCACCGCGATGACCACAGTGACTGCAATGATCTCCGATATATCAGAAAACATGATAAACGCGACGCGACCGAAAACGTGATCGTGACTGTTATTTAAATCTCTGATTGAGGCCCAAAGTTTTGGTAAATTTTTTTTTTTGTTTTTGGTGCTGAGATCTCATTCTAGGGATTGTGTTTTTTTGTGGTGTTTGGTTCTTTTTTGGTCTTTCTTAAGGTTTGGCAACAATTTTTTTTTTTTTTTAGTTTGGTAGAGCCTTTTTTTTTTAATCTAGTTTTTTCTTTACTTGATTCTGGAGTTTTTCCTTCTATGATCCCTTCATTTTGTGCAAGAAATGAGCTTTATTTATAAAGCTTTCTAGGATTCAAATATCAAATTTTCCATTGGACTATGGAATTTTGATGGTCGAAATTCATACTGCTAAGTTAGGTAGGGGTGTCAGGTGGTTACCGGTGGTTAGCAGTGGTTAAGATTGTGGACTTTAGGGAGAATGCATTTAATGCACCAAGATTTTATAAAACTAATTAGAAAAAAAAAAGAAAAGAAAAAAAAAATAATATTGGATGAAATGGACACAACAGTTATCTAAACCCTCAATTTTAAACCATAAATCAATTGCCCTAAACACAAAACCACAAATAGATTGCACTTTTTAAATTGATTACCCTAAACCTTTAATTTTAAACCTTAAATCGATTGCCCTAAATGCAAACTTCCAATCGATTATCAATTGCATTTTCTAATCGATTATCCTAAACCCCCAATTTTAAAGACCAATTGTTTGCCTTAAACACAAAACCCCCAACTAATGGAACTTTTTGAATCGGTTGCGTTAAATAACACACTCCAATCACTCAGTTTCAAATGATTACAAATAGTCAATCTTAAAACTTAATCCCTAAAAAATCATTAAGTTTTTTTTTCTTAAAGTAATAATTTTTTTCTTCTTTTAAGATAAGCTAACTTTTTATTATTTTTTTATCTCTATTAAAAAATAAAATTGTTATTTTTTTGTTTTAGGTTGATATCTGATGTGACCAATATGTCATGACATGAAAAAAAATCGGGCTGAAGATGTGAAATTTTGTTGACAGTTGACATATTTGATTGGCCATTAAAACACATCAGCGTTTCTTCTAATAGAGTTAACTTTTAAGGTAAATTAACTTACAGAATTAAAGTTTAAGTACCAATGAAAAAAAATTCTTTAGATATCAATGTAATCAAAATTTGAAAGTTCAAGGGCCAAATATGTATTTAACCCTTTGCAAAATGTTGCAGATCATGGTTTTATATTATTTCATCATTTTTAGTGCATTAAAAACCTTGGTCTCATCTCAAAAAGTGTAAAATTACTAAAATATCCTCATGAATATTTTCGTAATTTGACCTTCTTGATGTTGATTTTTTACGAAATACTCCAAATTATGCTTTTATATTATTTGATGATTTTTTATGCATTAAAAACTTTAATCACACCTCAAAAGGTGTGAAATTACTAAAATATCATTAAGGGTAATTTTGTAATTTGACATTCCTAAGGTAAGTTTTTAGTAAAAACTTTAGATCATAATTTCATATTATTTTAGGATTTTTGGTGTTTTAAAATCACAAAAATAAAAAAGGATCATGATGCTCCAACAAAATTGTATAAAAGGCAAAAACTTTCCAATGAAGGGGTAAAATGGTATTTTTCTTAGCTCAACAGCATTAAAATTGTAATCTTTGGCTATAAACATTTTAAGTCATAGGATGATCTTAAGGGGTTAAATTCAAAGGTGAAATGTGGTTCCTTGCAAAATAAATAAGAGAGAAATGATAGCCATTATATGAAAAATGGATCTAAAGACTTGCATGCATTTTGCATGAGATATTTATTCATCTTTTAGGGTAAGAAGAAGGGGAAAAAGCTAAAAAAAATGGTGTGAAAATAAGGGAAAAAAGAAAAAAACTAGAGAAAATTTTGAACAAGTTTAAGAGAGGTATAATCTCTATTACTTTATTTCTTTTACATTTTCTTAACATTCCATAACATTGTTCATATTTTTCATATCATTTAATCTTTTTTTTGTTTTTCTTGAGAAAATCCATAGTTTTTCGTCTCTTTTAATCCAAGCTTGAATTAAGATTTCATTTAATTAAACAATAGTTTGGATTGAAACCAAAAGAATCAAGCAATAAAAAAAAATCCACCATTAAAAGCCATTAGAAGGTTTGGCCACACACCCATCCTCTATAATCGAACCTTTTTTTGGTCCTTCTTAATTATTTTTCTTGTTACTAATAATGTTTTTGACTAATTTAAATGTTATTTCATATGTTTAATGCATGTATGTTTGTTAGTTTAGTGTTTTGTGTGGTGTTTGGCTAGATAAGTATGTTTTCATGGTTTCCTTACTAGTTAATTTACTACATGTTTGATAAAATTTCATTCATGATATAAGTACCTTTATATTTGATAAAATTTCATTCGTGATATAAGTGATTTATATTATAGCATTATGGTTGTTTGATACATATTCTAATCAAATATGGTGTTGAAATGATGGTGAGGCCCAAATAGAGCATTCGGCCAAGCCCTTATGCTTTGACCAAACCTCCTAGCTTGAATGGTGGCTAAATGTTGTTTGTTTCTTTTTTGTTTGCATGTGTTTTTGGTTTATTCTTTAAGTTTTCCATATGTTTGATCAATTTTCAAGAAATAAAAAAGTTAGATTAGTGGACTTTTTTATGGTTTTATAATTACTTGCATGAATTTTAAAACAAAAAAAAAATAGTGGAACATATCTTTAAAATTTTTAAAATCTTAGTGTTTAATCTATTTTGATCATGTTGTTATATGCATATTTAGTTTGTAATATAGTTTTAAAAATGCCTAAGTTTGTAATAAGTTTGTTCCATAGTCATGTATTTTTTATGCATCAATATTTACATTTTTGCTAATGTTATTCTCGTTATTGATTTTTTTCATATAGATTTCTCATAAAACCCCAAACTACCATCTGAATCTTAAATCCCAAACCTTAAACTATCATCTAAACTCTAAACCCTAAAATCATAAACCACCATTCAAATCTTAAACCCTAAACCATTATCCAAATCCTAAATCCTAAACCTTAAAACCTAAATCTTAAACCGTAACCCTAAACTCTAAATATAAACCTTGAACCCTAAATCTAAACCCTATACTAGAACCTTAAACCCTAAATCAAACCCTGACCTTTAGCCTAAACCCCAAACTAACCTTAATCCCTAAACCAAACCCTAAACCCTAAACCCTAAACCCTAACCTAGACCCCAAATAACCCTAACCCTAAACTAAACCCGAAACCTTAACTTAAACCTTAAAAGTATCCCAAACCTTAAAAACCCCAACCAATTTCCCAAACCCTAAAATCAAACTTTGACCCCATTTATGCATTTGCATTTTATTTTACTTTATTGTTAGATGCATTTTTAAATTATTATGCATTCATATTTTGTCATTCATGTTTAATTATCATGCACTCATTATATATTATTATGTTCATGTATTTCATGCATATATTTTTTTTAAATGAAGTTTTTTTTTTAATATTTTTGAACAATATAACATCTTAAATAAAATATAACCTTTGAGATCTAAGCTAAATATATAAGGACTTTTAATATCTATCATTTATGAAATGTGTTATCTTAGTTTTTGTAAGGTAATTTGAAACTTTATAAGTTAAAGATATTTTTGAAACTCTATCTAAATATAAAAAAGTGAAAGATGTGTTACAAGTTAAAGATACTTAAAACTTTTTCATTTTAATCAAAAAATAAATTGTTTTGTTTTAAAAAAAAAGAATTAAAAGTGATTTGTTTAAAAAAAGAAGAAGAGGGATTTAGCTTTTGGAATAAACAAGTAAAAGAAATGAATTATTATGTAAATACTAAAGTGAGACCCTTTTTATCAAAATCTAAGGATAATATACAATTAATTAATATAGTCTTCGACAGAGGTTGTAAGAGTGTTAATCCTTCCTTATGTATAACTAACTTTCGGATTTGACTCTGATTTTTGTAAACTGTAAAATATTTTTTTGATAAACTTTAAACTCATTTTAAATATTTTATTAAGATGACAAAATTTTTAGGTTGCTAATCGCACCCTCAAAAAGATTGGTAATGACTTTCGTTTTGATTTTTATTGAAATTACTTTTTAGCCCTCTGTTTGTTTTCTCATTCCCAAAATTTAACAGTCTTTAGACCTGCTCATGGGCCAGACTGGGCCTGACATGATATTATAGTATTTTAAGTAAGCCCAAACTCGGCCCTTGCTTTATTTTTTTGGCCTTATTTTCAACGTAAGGCTATTCCTTAATATAATAATAATGTTTAAGATTATCCAAAGCATTAGCATTTAAAATTGAGGAAAATTTTTTTTTTTCATTTTTTTATAAATTGTTAATTTAACTAATTTAATTAATTTTAATTAAATTTATGAGTAGTTTGGACTTATGTCCAATTTTATTTTATTGAATGCAATTTAAAATTGGGTCATTGTTTTGTATAAAGTAAAAATGGAATTGATCATATTATGAATATTAAAGCAAATGGTTATTATCCATTATAAAAAATAAAGCAAATCGTGAAACCAAGCCTTGGCCTTATTTTATTATGATAAAAAATATTTTTTAATTTTTGGATCGGGTCGAGCCTGAACCTTAAATGGTGAAACCTAACCCAAACTTTATTTTTTGATTGGACCTCATTTATTTGTTCAGATCCATTTTTTGATCATGAGGGCTTTCAAGTTTGGCAGGCCATCCAGCCTATGAATAAATTTATGGTCGAAGTCCCTAACCTATATATCATGATAGAAGTACAACATTATTGATTAGAGAGGTGTGGTGGAAATAGGGAAATAGGGAAAGAAAGAGTTTGGGGATTTCAAAATGGGAATTTTGAGGTTTCATGATTCATGGATTGGAGGTTTTAATTTTTTTTTCAATTTTTGATAGATTACTGATGAAATTTTTGTCAGTAATCGTCTACTTTGAATTTTTTTTTCAAAATTTTTTTATTGATAAAATTTTTAATTAGTAATTTTCACGTTAATTCTTGTCAAATGTTCACTTATGGATTATCGACGGAATGAAATTCATCAATAAATTTTATCAATATTTCACTGATGATTTTGAAATTTTTTTACAATTATATTTTATCAATTTTTTTGATAATTTATTGGTGATTTAAGATAGAATTTTCTATCAGTGATAAAATAATTTTTGGTAATGTTTCGTTTTTCATTAAGACTCACCTAAATATTTTTCAAAAAATTTTATCGTATATTTTCTCTAAATTAATAAATATCATATGTAAATCTTGCTTTGTCATTCGAAAACCTCGCAATAAAAGTTTTAATAGATAAATTACCTTTGTTATGAAATGACTTAATGTAAATCCAAAATAATTTTAAAAAATAATAACTTTATGTCACAATTTACATTTAATTAATCTCTTGCCACTACTGATTATAATAAAAAATAAAAAATTAATGTCATGAGTATTAATTTATTTATAAAATTTATAAAATATATATTTATATGTTTAAAAATAAATAAAATAACGATTATTTACGTAGTAATAACAAATGCCACTAGAAAATAAAAATTTGAAAATTTTTTAAAGAAAATCAACTGTGACCGAAATAGTAACAGGGTCTCGTTTCCGCTCCTCCTTTTTTTGAAACCCATATCCTGGGCCCCACAATTTACACTGCTCAACCAACGGCGATTATAATATAGTGAGAAAGAAGCGGGTCACGCGTCAATAGGTCGCGTACTTAAACGATCCAATAGCTACCTAGAAGCCGTCAAAAGTGATGAGAAGGGCACGTAGTGGCGCGTGGTGAGAGAAATTGTTTAAACGTACATTTCAAATAACCTATCGCTCGCTTTTCGGTTTTGGGAGATTGATACTGATATTTGACGCACATCACTAAGACTCTTAAAACACCATTTTATCATTTGGTTTGGTCTCTCGCCGGCACTCGGGGGGAGAAACAAAAAGCAAAAAGCCAAAAAAAAAAAGAAAAAGAAAAGAGGAGGAAGAAAATTAAGAAGAAAAAGAAGAAGCTCCGTTATTCTGGAACTCTGCATTTGGATAGTCCGATTGATTGAAAGAAGAAAATAAAATAAAAAATAGAAATAAAATGTCTGAAGAAGAGAAATTATTGAAGGAGGCGAAGAAATTGCCATGGGAAGATCGGTTGCTGCACAAGAATTGGAAGGTAAGGAACGAGGCTAACATCGACTTAGCTTCTCTCTGCGATTCCATTACGGATCCGAAGGATTCGAGGCTCCGCGAAATAGGTCAGTTTTTCTTTTTCTTTTTTTTAAAAAATTTTTCTTAGGTTTTTTCTTTTTAAATTTTTTAACGGATCAGATCTTATTTCCTCAATTGATTGATGGATCTTCGTGATTTTCAAATGTACAGCTCCGTTTTTCAAAAAGACGGTGGCGGATTCGAATGCGCCGGTGCAGGAGAAGGTGCTGGATGCCTTGATTGCGTTCTTAAAAGCGGCTGATGCTGATGCCGGAAGGTGATGTCGTTTTATTTAAATTTTTTTCTGAAATTTGTTTTATTTTTGAAATCTACATTTTGTAGGGTTGCTTCCGGTTTTTGATCTTTAGATTGTTACGGTGTCAGGTATGCGAAGGAAGTATGTGATGCCATCGTGGCAAAATGCCTCACCGGCAGGCCTAAGACGGTCGAGAAGGCTCAGGCAGTGTTCATGCTCTGGGTAGAATTGGAGGCTGTTGATGTTTTCCTGGTATGTTTGATAATGTCTTCAAAAAACTTCTTTTTTTAAAGGTGTTATGTGATCCAAATTCAAATTTGATTAATGGTGATAGAGTGGGTACTAGGGCAAAATAGGAAAAGCGGTGAGAAAAGAAGAGCAGTACCTGATCAGTGCATTGGGATTCTTCATTTATTTGTGGTATAAATTAAAATGTGCTTAGGTTTCTTGCCTTACATATGGTGACTTGGATAAATTAAAACACAGTATAAAAGCATGGGAAAATCCACCCTTAAGAATGAGTTAAAATGTTATTGGTTTTAGGTTGGATTCTCATACTGCTATCTCTGAAACATGCTAGAATTCTCAGTTGTATAGATATTAACTGAAAATGAAATTAAAACTCTGGGTAAAATGTCTTTTGCACTCTTACTTTTTTTCTTTTACGTATCTTGACTTGCTGTTGATTTCATATTTGTGGCTTAGGAGAGGGTCTAAATATGACAAAATTTGTTGATTCAAATGATTGAAATGTATATTTTATGAGATTCAGTGCTGAGCGAAATGTCTCCTAAAGTATTAGGACTCCAGGGGGAGGATTAGGGGTAGCGATGATAGATAGGGTAGCGATGATAGATAGGGTACTATTATCTATTCTTAGTTGTTTTTACTCAAGTTATCTATTCTAAGTTGTTGTTATTTAAAGTATTCAAAAATTGTTGATTAGGCAATAGAGTATTTGTTGATTACGCAATAGAATGAAACTAAGCAGATGAGAGAGTTGATAGTATATGAAAAGAGATGGTTCATGAAGAATGGATCTAAATTGTTTGGAATAATAACTCTAATCAATAGAGTTAACACAATTAAACATGCCAGTAACAAAAATGTGCTAATAAATATTAGTAGATGTGCATTGGGTTATCTAATGCACATGAATCTTAACCTTTTTGAGCTACATTTCTTTTTCTTCACCACATCTTCCCCTCTTATGTAATTTCTTCTCTTTATGTTGGGTCTGCAGGGTTTTATATATAGTTCTAAACCAAGTTGCTAGGCATTGGAATTCTTTTGTTCGGCAAATCTGAACTTGCTTAATATGCATGGTTTTGTAGAGGTTGAGAGGAACTTATCTGCCAGATGCTCTGTGATGCATATGATCTTTGTGTTTGTGTGTATTTGCATGTTCAATACTGCAATAGTTGATTAGTGTGATTTTTAGTTCTTTTGATTATTTTGAATTTATGCAAAGGGCTGTTTACCTACATTTTGCATTATCTCTATTTCTCATTTTTCTTTGGGTTTTATAGGGGCATTTAATACTGTTTGGTTTCTTTTGTCACTGGAGAGGGACTTAAGCTAATTGTACGGGGATACTGAGCTAATAAATATTAGTAGACGTGCATTGGGTTATCTAATGCACATGAATCTTAACCTTTTTGAGCTACTTTTCTTCTTTTTCTTCACCACATCTTCCCCTCTTATGTAATTTCTTCTCATTATGTTGGCTCTGCAGGGTTTTATATATAGTTATAAACCAAGTTGCTAGGCATTGGAATTCTTTTGTTCAGCAAATCTGAACTTGCTTAATATGCATGGTTTTGTAGAGGTTGAGAGGAACTTATCTGCCCGATGCTCTGTGATGCATATGATCTTTGTGTTTGTGTGTATTTGCATGTTCAATACTGCAATAGTTGATTAGTGTGATTTTTAGTTCTTTTGATTATTTTGAATTTATGCAAAGGGCTGTTTACCTACATTTTGCGTTATCTCTATTTCTCATTTTTCTTTGGGTTTTATAGGGGCATTTAATACTGTTTGGTTTCTTTTGTCACTGGAGAGGGACTTAAGCTAATTGTACGGGGATACTGTGCTAATAAATATTAGTAGACGTGCATTGGGTTATCTAATGCACATGAATCTTAACCTTTTTGAGCTACATTTCTTCTTTTTCTTCACCACATCTTCCCCTCTTATGTAATTTATTCTCTTTATGTTGGGTCTGCAGGGTTTTATATATTGTTCTAAACCAAGTTGCTAGGCATTGGAATTCTTTTGTTTGGCAAATCTGAACTTGCTTAATATGCATGGTTTTGTAGAGGTTGAGAGGAACTTATCTGCCAGATGCTCTGTGATGCATATGATCTTTGTGTTTGTGTGTATTTACATGTTCAATACTGCAATAGTTGATTAGTGTGATTTTTAGTTCTTTTGATTATTTTGAATTTATGCAAAGGGCTGTTTACCTACATTTTGCGTTATCTCTATTTCTCATTTTTCTTTGGGTTTTATAGGGGCATTTAATACTGTTTGGTTTCTTTTGTCACTGGAGAGGGACTTAAGCTAATTGTACGGGGATACTGAGCTAATAAATATTAGTAGACGTTTATTGGGTTATCTAATGCACATGAATCTCAACCTTTTTGAGCTACATTTCTTCTTTTTCTTCACCACATCTTCCCCTCTTATGTAATTTCTTCTCTTTATGTTGGGTCTGCAGGGTTTTATATATTGTTCTAAACCAAGTTGCTAGGCATTGGAATTCTTTTGTTTGGCAAATCTGAACTTGCTTAATATGCATGGTTTTGTAGAGGTTGAGAGGAACTTATCTGCCAGATGCTCTGTGATGCATATGATCTTTGTGTTTGTGTGTATTTGCATGTTCAATACTGCAATAGTTGATTAGTGTGAGTTTTAGTTCTTTTGATTATTTTGAATTTATGCAAAGGGCTGTTTACCTACATTTTGCGTTATCTCTATTTCTCATTTTTCTTTGGGTTTTATAGGGGCATTTAATACTGTTTGGTTTCTTTTGTCACTGGAGAGGGACTTAAGCTAATTGTACGGGGATACTGAGCTAATAAATATTACTAGACGTGCATTGGGTTATCTAACGCACATGAATCTTAAACTTTTTGAGCTACATTTCTTCTTTTTCTTCACCACATCTTTCCCTCTTACGTAATTTCTTCTCTTTATGTTGGGTCTGCAGGGTTTTATATATAGTTATAAACCAAGTTGCTAGGCATTGGAATTCTTTTGTTCGGCAAATCTGAAATTGTTTAATATGCATGGTTTTGTAGAGGTTGAGAGAAACTTATCTGCCAGATGCTTTGTGATGCATATGATCTTTGTGTTTGTGTGTATTTGCATGTTCAATACTGCAATAGTTGATTAGTGTGAGTTTTAGTTCTTTTGATTATTTTGAATTTATGCAAAGGGCTGTTTACCTACATTTTTTGTTATCTCTATTTCTCATTTTTCTTTGGGTTTTATAGGGGCATTTAATACTGTTTGGTTTCTTTTGTCACTGGAGAGGGACTTAAGCTAATTGTACGGGGATACTGAGACAGCTCTTTATAGACTGTGCTCAATTCTTATCTTCTCCTGTATTAGGGGCTAAGTATTATTTCATATCCTTGTCTTGCAGGAGAAAGCATTTCACATGTCTGTATTTTGGGGCTCTCTAAACTGCATTGTTGACCTTCTTTCTGAGTCTTTTTTAATTTTTACTGTAATTGGTTTTTGCTTTGGTATGGTAGAGATGTTCTTGTAACTCCTTTACATTTTTGCGGTAATCATAGGATTCAATGGAGAAGGCCATAAAGAATAAAGTTGCCAAAGCAGTGGTGCCTGCAATTGATGTCATGTTTCAAGCATTAAGGTTTGTATATGAGATCCCCTTGACACAAACTATGTATTAATTCTATTACTTGCTCCCTGCAGCTGCTTATTGTCTGTTTGCAATTAGTGAATTTGGAGCCAAAGTTGTCCCTCCTAAAAGAATTCTGAAGATGCTTCCTGAACTTTTTGACCACCAAGATCAAAATGTCCGTGCATCCTCCAAAGGACTGACTCTTGAGCTTTGTCGTTGGATTGGAAAGGATCCTGTCAAGTCAATATTGTTTGAGAAGATGCGTGACACTATGGTAAAATATTATTAAGTTTAGTCTATTCTATAGATGCCTTTTTCCTGTTATATTGAAATAAAATATGTTTTTTATCTTCTTTCCTCTGTTTAAAGAAAAAAGAGCTTGAGGCTGAGCTTGTGAACGTAACAGGGACAGCGAAGCCATCACGGAAGATAAGGTAAATTTCTTGTTTAGAAATCCTCTAATTTTGCATTGTGCTATGTATGGATGTGTTTAAAGCTGTGCTTTGTTGTATTTATGCGTATATTTAGAGAAATGTTGTGCTTTCATTTGTTTGACCATGTATTTGAGCTCAGTTGGTATCAGTTTGAGTAAAGGACAAATAAGGGTAATGCAGAAGAATGAATTACTGCTTTGAATGCAGGATAAGCAAATAAAAATACTTTGAATGAGTCATGTGCATTTCTTTAAAATCTTGAAGCTGTCAAAGCTATCTTAACTCTGGTGGCCAGATACACAAAAAAAAAAAAAGTGCAGCCTATGCAAGAAACAGAAAAATAACACTTAAACATCAATTAGTAGGGACCATTTTGATCTCTCAATAAGACTTCAATCATTTAACATGTGCCAAAATAGAGCTTGCATGTTACAACGACTTTGGTACAGCCATACAGGTACAAAATTTTACAGATTATTGCCAGGGATTGGTAAAAATGTATTTTTTTAGATATTCAAATAATTGATTGAATTGTTTCTTTTTACAGTCACAAATGTACATGTAATTAATGTATCACCAAATTCAACTGGGGAGAGACAATTAGAATATGGTTGTGAAGTTTCATGTGTTCGTGTCTGATACATCTGAGAAATGCATATCCCTACAACAGTTGTATCTGCATGTTTTCTAGCTACTATTTATCTTAAGAATTTACAAGTTTATGGTTCAGTTAACACTGTTTAGGTCAGATTTGTCATATTTTAAGCTCTTCATTATCTTTTTCAGATCTGAGCAAGACAGGGAGCCAGAACATGAAGCTGTTTCTGAAGCTGCTGGCCCTGGCTCTGTTGAAGAATCTGTAGCTGATGGTATGTAATTTATTGTGAACTTTGGGTTGCACAATTTTCGAATGTTTTCTAAATCAAGCTAATCTCATACTTTTGTCATGTATTGTCAGCTCCTCAGGAAATTGATGAATATGAGCTTGTTGATCCTGTTGATATATTAACTCCTCTGGAGAAGTCTGGATTTTGGGATGGAGTGGTTAGTACTGTCCCTGTATCTGATATTATTTGGACAAACTGTACCACTTGTTTATTTCTTTTCTTTTGATACTAGTGATTCTCAAATTGGAATTTTAAGCTGTTGACTGTTGCCTCTCTATAAAAACTGTCTTGTAGAAAGCTACCAAGTGGTCAGAAAGAAAGGAGGCTGTTGCTGAACTCACCAAGCTTGCATCAACAAAGAAGATAGCACCTGGTGATTTTACGGAAGTTTGTCGGACATTGAAGAAGGTTTTTAATCTGCTCCCATCTCTTAAAAAATTGCGGTCAACCCCGTAATGGGACAAGACAAGTTTGTTTCAATCAAAATAGGGATGAACACTGTCTTGATGTTCTTACTGCATGAATATTACCTTTTTCACTAATTTCCAATCGAACCCTGTTTTTATAATGCTTCTTTTACTTGTATGAGGATGAAAGTCTGCCTGCCTGAGTGCTACCGTTTTTAGTTCTTTCTAAATCCTCTTGGTTTTTTCCTTTGTTAGCATGTAAGAGGTCCTTTAATCTTTGCTACCCCATTCAAGAGTGGAAACCATGATTCAATTTCATTTTTATTTTTAATTTACTTTATGACTAGTGTAACTGCTACAGGTGGTTGTTGAAGCATTTTTGAGCATAAGCATAAGGTTATTTTGACAGTAATGCATGCATGGTATGTGTTTGTGTGTGTGTGTATTTCTGGGTATCAGCTTACCTAGGTTCTACTTTGTTATCTTGGCATGTCAAACTCTCCTTTTAATTTTTAGCCTCTATGTTTTTTCACGCCTTTGGTACTTGATTTGCCTAACTTGTGTTTCTGCTTGCAGCTTGCTACAGATGTAAACATGGCTGTCGCAGTTGAGGCCATCCAAGCTATTGGGAATCTTGCTAGGGGTTTGCGGACCCATTTTTCTGGTGGTTCGCGCTTTTTGTTGCCAATTTTACTTGTAAGTGCAATATAACTTTAGTACTTATGAAAACATTTAATTGCATGCTGCACTACATCTGTTGTTACTTTTAAATCAGCTTCACTTGCATTTTATCGCTCTCTTGCTTCATTTTTGTTTATCATCAAGTTATGTGGTTGTGAAATTTTAATTCTTTAGGCAAAACTGACAGTACCATGCTTGTCTGGTTGACAATAAAAACGAAGACAGACAAAAGCTGTCTTTTTTCTTGAATAACAGAAGCACAAAGTTAAATTCTCATCTAATCACGTACCTGAAAGTAAAACTGTTCATACATCTTGGATGCTGCTTTTGACTTGTAGATATTGTTTGTTTATTAATGATAAAATTTTTATAAAATAATATTGACCTAATACATTAATGAGGTTTTAACTGCTTCATGTTTTCAGCACTTTTTCAGTGAAAATATTCTAAACAGTGTTCCCCCAAAATGAATAACCAATCACTTTACAAAAATACAAAAATTGAAAAATTTCAACGGTTTATCATATTGCTCCTAAGTCTTTTGTCATTTCCGTCACAATGTCATTGTGGGGCCTTGGGGTGAACCTTACTTAGCTAGAAAATGTTTAGTTTGTTATAACTTATTGCATGCGTTATTTTTGCTATATAACAAAAAATTTGATGCAACTTGGAAGTAATGTGTCATTGATATAATGGATGAGCTGTTTTGATTTTTGTTAAAATTTTCTTTTTGTTTTCCCCTTCTTCCCTCTTTACTTGTATTTACCTGTACAGTACTGTTGGTTTAAGTTTTTGAGTGTCACAATCACATGCCAAAAATGTTGGAAGGACTCTCTTGTTTTCTGGATCATCCTTCTTTGGACCTAACCTGGCAAATCAAGTTCTAATTATTTTTGTTTTATGCTTTGTTTTTGCTCTGGGGGGTGGGGAGGGGTGTGGCTCTGTGCATTAGTTGAGTTACTTGCCCCGCTGTCCTCTGGAATCTAGTTGCTGTTTTATGTAAAAGTTCATGCCGCTAAAGGTCCTCAAGCTCTCAAATTGACTTATCATGTATTTGCTCCATAGATTTTTGTTATCAATTTCTTTTTATCATTTACGGGTGAAATACAGACTCAACATTAAGTTATTGTTTGTATGAACCATTTCTTCTCGAGTAGGAAAAATTGAAAGAGAAAAAACCTGCTTTGACCGAGTCACTCACACAAACTCTTCAAGCGATGCATAAAGCAGGGTGCCTAAATCTGGTGGAAATTGTGGAAGGCAAGTACCTTCGTATTCTAATCACTAATTTTCGAGTTGTCTTTATCAGGACGAACAATTTATATTGCCTTTTCTGCTTCCAATGAAATCACTTTCTGATTCATTTACATTTTTTAGTTTGTTCCCCCTCTCATGTAGCAGTTTCTGACTAATATTTACATCTAGATTTTGCTTTCAAAATATAAGCTATTGGTGGAGGAAACAAATTGTTTACTGACACCGACCCTGGTTAGGTGGTGGCTATCAAGTTTATTATTGTTTAATATTTGTTGTTTATTGCAGATGTTAAAACTGCAGTTAAAAACAAAGTTCCACTTGTGCGGTCATTAACTTTGACCTGGGTGACATTCTGTATCGAAACAAGTAACAAGGCTGTTGTTCTGAAGGTGCATAAGGATTATGTCTCAATCTGTATGGAGGTCAGTGCAGTGCTCCTTTGAATAATGCTTATTCTAGGTTAGAACACTTTAACCCTTCTCCTTTCCCACCGGAAAAAAAAAAAAAAAACTATAAGGAATTAAGGATAACGGGGAAATTCTGAGAACCTTTTGAGTTGACTTATCATACATGGTTGTGTATATTTTCAGAGTTCTTAAAAATAAAATTTACATAGTCAGTGTTCAAATACAAGTTAATTACATAGTCAGTGTTCAAATACAAGTTAATGCTCTTATAGCTTTTTTTCTCTTTATATATTGCTCTAACCATCAGAATGAATTTGGATTGCAGTGTCTTAATGATGGGACCCCAGATGTGAGAGATGCAGCCTTTTCAGCATTGACTGCTGTAGCTAAGGTAATATTTTCACTTATTATGGTATCATCTCTTCAATTCCATAAGATATTTTACCCCTATATAAATTTTCTATGTGCTTATTCTCTCTTAGTCTGTTGGTATGAGGCCATTAGAGAGGTCACTGGAGAAACTTGATGATGTTAGAAAAAAGAAGCTCTCTGAAATGATTGTGGGATCTGGTTCTGCTGTGTCTGGTGGTACTAGCTCTGGTGTGTATAGTTTTCTCTGCATACTGACATTGCATTTAGCGTTGGAACTCTTAGAACCCTTTTTAACTGGTTGTGTCTTTGTTTTTACCTTTTATCATGACATTCCAGTTGCTGTTCAAAATTCAGGTAGTGGTGTCTCTTCTACAGAGGTGAGTGCTAACTCTGGAACCTAATCTTTAGCATTTTATTTGTTTTCTTTATGCTTTTTACATATGATATCATCAAGTGTTATCTTTTTTTCTGTCTGTAACTAAATGATTCATTCTTCCTTATATTATTTGGATCTGTAACCTTAGCAAGCAGCAATATTAATAGGTTTCTTCAAACAGAAGTTAGGATAGAACCTATTTGTGGCATAATATCTAGCATGGCTGGTAAGCCTTTATTGAAGTATATGGAGAAGATCTAATTTATTTGCCCAAAGCAAAATGAAAGTGTTGAGTTTGATGCTTATCAGAAAGGAGTCTTCTGATTTTTGGTGATCACACATGGATGATTGGAAGTATAAAGACATGATATTAACGTGGTTAACTTTGCAAAAGCATATTTGGGTATAGTGATGATTTTTTTCTATACAGTTTTCTGTATTACAAAGTAAAAGAAATCTTGATGATGTCGTTTACTGACATACAGTGACCCAAGTTCTCTTTCACCGTCTTCCTTACTCTGCATGGAAGATTGTTCATTTCTACAAATGATGCTAGAAAAGTCAATCATACTGAGAACAAGCACCTTAATGCCAATATAGATAAGTTGATCTAAGATGAAAATACTACAAAAGGTTGAAGACAGTCTATGATTATATTTGATTGTTCATTTTTACTTTAGAAGCAATGCCAGAAAGGCAACCATAAAATGAGAACGAATGCCTTACTGCCAGTATAGTTAAGGATGAATATCTGGCTTATGATGTTTATCATTTATTATAAGGCTATTAATTATGAATTATGATGATTTATGTTGATGCTTGCATCTCACACAAATTTTATTCAACTTCTCTATAAATATTTGTTATCCTTCATTTTGGTTATCTTGTCTGTCATGTTAAAGAATTGAGAAAATTCCCTCATTGGATCACAAACTTATGATGTTTTTAACTATTATAGTCTATGCAGTTTTCTGAAGGCTTATTTGTTAGGAAATCAGCGGCAAGCATGCTTAGTGGAAAGAGGCCTGTTTCTGCAGCAGTAAGATTTTATCCAACTAACAGAATTATTAAAATTATCTTTCTTCAAATATTTGTTGTCTACCTCATCCAAATAAATTCAAGAAAGCATTTTCTATATATTATGTCATCCAACCATGAGAATTTTTAATGAAATATGGAATATTCTGTGACGTCAAGGTTCTAATTGTAATAAAATAAAAGTTGTTCATAATAGCCTTAATTCTATGCAATAAAAGATCGAGGGCATATTAGGGTATTATTTCTATTGTTTATTATTTGGTTTTGTAAACATTGTTCTAGTGTCATTCTAATTGAAACTTTGATCAGCCTACCAGCAAGAAAGGGGCTTCAGTGAAGTCAGGCAACAACAAAAAGGTAGATGGATCAGGACGGCTAGAAATAGCAAAATTGACTGAACCACCTGAGGACATTGAGGTAAACTCATCTGTTAAGGCTTTTTTGTCTGTCGTTACTGTAATTTCTTGAAAGATCTTACTATCTTTACTTTGGATTTTTCTGACAATTACAGCCAGTAGAAATGAATCTTGAAGAGATTGAAAGCAGATTAGGTTCGCTCATACAGGCAGATATCATTACTCAACTGAAGAGTGCTTTATGGAAAGAGCGTCTTGAAGGTTGGTTACTTTTTTGTAACTTCCTCTTGATTTAATGTCTGTAGTTATTAGACTTAACAGTGTATTTGATAGATGGTTGTTAAGTTGCAAATTCACGTAGTCATGCATACCATATATCTATTATATGTATATATATATATATATTTAATGTTTCATATATATATATTTAATGTTTCATATATATATATATATATATATATATATAGATGTAAAGTCAGGTACTATTTGAAATTAAGAGTGCTCATAGACAACAATTGAAAGCATACTTTTACATTCTTATTATTATAAGAGGTGCTTAATTAAATTAATACGGGCAGCTAATGTCTTTTAGTTTCTCTTTCGCCTTTGACTACTTTCTCTTCCTTTTCTATTAATCAGTAACTTGTATCTTATTTCTGTCATTTCATTCTGTTTCTTTTCTTTTCTTTACGCTTTTTTTTTTTTTTTGGTTATTGTTTCTTTAACTAGAAAAGAGTAAGAATCCACTTTTCTTTTTAGATGAGACTTTTACACTTTTATTGTAGGAAGCTAATTGAGCTATAATTTTCTAGATAGAGTTTCTTTTAAAAAATTAAAAAAAATGCTTTAAAAGTTGAATCTTGAAGTCAATTGAAATACTATTCAATCTGTTGGATAATAAAATATGAAGAAAAAAAGAGTTCATATATGGGTAGTGTATTTATTAATTCTTAGTGGCTGGAATTGCTATTATTAGTTTCTAAGTACAAATGTCAATATTTTTCTCCTCTAATTATTTCTTTTAACTTGGATGATAATATTGCTATTTTACATGAGAAAATGTAACAAAAGTTATCTTTCAATGTTTTGATTGTTGTTTTCTTGTACATTTTTGTGGCTGTCATAAAATTTGAAACTTTTTATAATGACTTTATATCTATTCATTAACTTGATTAAAACTTTATCATGCTTTTATTTTTTTGGCGATTATTGGATATAGGAGATGCTTAGCTCTTTTCTAAACAATATTGTTTGTATGCTAGGTTAATAAATAATTTTCAATAGATTATCATTTGCTTATTTCATTATATTTGAAATAATTAAACATGTTACTGGCTACATGTTATTTGTACATCCCGTTCACTTTTATTTATACATATGCATCCATAACTTTTAAATTCACTGCTGAAAGTGAGAAGGTTATGGCCTTTTCCCACCAGTAACATGAGTTCTGTACATAGTGTTAGGTCATTGACTAAATTGTTGTTCTCAAAGATTTTTAAGGAATCTCTGGAATTCTATGACAATGGTTAATCCAGTTGGTTTGGGTTGGACTTGATAATCTGATAAATGGGCACGTAATACTGAATTTCTTATTTTCTTTTCACTAAGTAGAAGCTTCTGCCAGATTGCTTCAAAATTACTTCCAGGCTGAACTCATTTTGCTAGAGGTTTCATTTGAGTTTCTGATTTTCTTGGGCATTTGTGTTCCTTATGAGGTTTAGCATAAACACTTTAAGCCCTTGATCCCTAAGTACCAAAAATTCATCTTAACTTTTTGTCTTTATATTATGGTTAAATTTCTTGCATTATTGGTTAGAGCCTTCTCTTATTTAATTTCTTGAGCCAAATGCTTGAAATATGACATTTAGGCTTGCTATGATGAAGTTAAAACTAGATAGTTTATGAGTCAAGTGCTTTATATATATATATATATTCTTTCTTTGGTATTTTTGGAATTTTTTGTCTAGTTAGAAATACTTTTTGTTGGCTGAATTTTCTAATTGGGGTGCCCAAACCTCTCTGATTGCAGCCATATCCTCACTGAAACAACAGGTTGAAGGTCTCCAGGACCTTGATCAGTCTCTGGAGATTTTTATTCGTTTGCTTTGTGCTATTCCTGGTTGGAACGAGAAAAATATTCAGGTATATGAAGAATTTTGCAGTTTAAGATGGCAGCTTGTCTTCTTTAACCTCTCTCTCTCTCTCTGTCTCTGTCTCTCTTTCTTTCCTCTTTTCTCTTAGTGCTGGGAAATATCAAGACTTTTAAATTGAACAATGCAGGTGCAGCAACAAGTCATTGAAGTTGTCACTTATCTGGCCTCTACTGCAACAAAATTTCCAAAGAAATGTGTTGTGCTTTGCCTTCGTGGTGAGTATTAGGTTGAGACATGTCCCCATCCCCTTTTTCAAACAACTGGCTTTTAGAATTTGTTGTGCTTGTCCTTCTGCTATCGGTTTACTTGTGGGCTTGTTTTTGTGCCTAAATTTTTCTATCTTGTGACAAATTTAATACTCATTCTGTCTGACATTATGTTACATGTTTTTATTTTGCCTAATGGAAAGGTATAAGTGAGAGAGTGGCAGATATCAAGACTCGTGCTCATGCTTTGAAGTGCCTCACCACTTTCTCTGAGGCAGTTGGTCCAGCATTTGTTTTTGAAAGGGTAAGTGAAGATTAAATCCCATATTCTGATCATGAATACCTATGTTGATATCAGTTCAGTCAATTGAGCTTGTATTGAAGCAGAGATCAAGAATACTCTGCTCTGTTACTTTTGTTTTCAACTTTTGTTTTTCTTTCTCTTGATTAATGCAGTAAAGAATTATTTATTTCAGCTTTATAAAATAATGAAAGAGCACAAGAATCCCAAGGTTCTTAGTGAGGGTTTATTGTGGATGGTCTCGGCTGTTGAGGACTTTGGCGTATCACATCTGAAATTGAAGGTATTTCACTTGTCTGAACTTTTTTTTTTTTTTTTTAATTTTATTTTTTGTCATCGCTCATAATTTTTAACTGTCGGCATGGACATTGATGCTAACTGTATTGCAGGATCTAATTGATTTCTGTAAAGATACTGGACTGCAGTCCAGTGCTGCAGCCACCCGAAATGCTGCAATTAAGGTTTTGGGTGCTTTACATAAGTTTATCGGTCCAGGTGATGACTAATGCCTGTCATTGTCCTATTTAAAGTTCTCTATCTACCTATGGTTCATGATTGAACATTCTATGAATTTCCTTTTTCACAGACATCAAGGGGTTTCTTACGGATGTCAAACCTGCATTGCTTAGTGCACTTGATGCTGAATATGAAAAAACTCCATTTGAGGTATGTATACTATCATGTTAATCCACTGATTAATTAAATTCTAACTTATTTGTCTTGAATCATTGAATGCCATAATACCCTTAAATAAATTATTATGAAGTGAAATAAAGTTAGGGACAGTACAACTATGTCCTTTCTCTATTCCCTTCAATTTTCTGGTACTTTAATTTTCTTTTATCCTGTTCTCTCTCTAGTAATTTTTTATTAATAATTTATAAATAAAAATGTATGTATGCAGAAACATCTGGTGTGTCTTATTATAGTACATGCTAAGTTTAATGGTAAGTGGCCTACATTCTAGACAGTTGTTGTGAATAGGATACTGATCGTCTTATATCTATTACTGTTCAGGGTACTGCTGCTCCAAAGAAAACTGTCAGGGCATCAGAATCAACATCTTTGTCTGTTGGTGGACTGGATAGTCTGCCACGTGAAGATATTAGCGGAAAGATCACTCCTACCCTGTTAAAGAGCTTGGAAAGTCCTGATTGGAAGGTATTGCTATCAATATATTTGATCATGTTTTGCAGTTCAGTACTCTCGTGTTTGTTGTGCATCTTGATGCATGATGATTCCTTTAATAAGAATTTATGGCGTTTTACCATGTTGTTTACCCATTCTAGGTTCGGTTGGAGTCTATTGAAGCTGTCAATAAAATTTTGGAAGAGGCTAACAAGCGCATTCAATCTACCGGAACTGGTATGCTATGGCTTTGAGAACTTTTCTGGACTAATTGGGACCATCTATATTGTTCATTCTGATAAGCATTCTGATCATGTGGGTTATTTGACTGCCAGTCGAACTATTTGGTGCTCTTAGAGGGCGCCTATATGATAGCAACAAAAATTTGGTTATGGCCACTTTGACAACCATTGGTGTTGTTGCATCTGCGTTAGGACCTGCTGTCGAGAAGGCAAGCAAGGTTTGTGGACACAATCTACCATTTAAAATATCTTGTTTTTGTTATTTGTTTAGAAGAATTAATTCATGCATGAAATTGTTAATTGCAGGGAATTCTATTGGATATTTTGAAATGCCTTGGTGACAATAAGAAGCATATGAGAGAGAGCACTTTGTCTACTTTAGATGCTTGGAGTGCAGCCGTTCATTTTGATAAGATGGTAACTGTTTATCCAATTTCATTCTGGTAGTTTTAACTAGCTTTGTTGTTAGGTATCTAAAATAATTTTTTTGTTTTAGGTTCCATATATCACTTCAGCACTAACAGACTCTAAGCTTGGGGTGGAAGGACGCAAAGATCTTTTTGATTGGTCATCTAGGCAACTCTCTGGACTTAGTGAATTTTCTGATGCTGTGCATCTGCTCAAACCAGCTGCCACTGCCATGATGGTAAATTTTTGTTGAATGGATAAATATTCTGCATGTCCTCTTCCTATACAAATTTTCTGATTCATTTTAAACGTATCTGCATGTCTGTAATCCTTCCTAGGATAAATCATCGGATGTTCGCAAAGCAGCAGAGGGATGCATCGGTGAAATTTTAAGAGTTAGTGGACAGGAAATAGTATGTCTACCAGAATTATGTTGCTTTTTTAATTTATTTTTGTTGTTGTATTTACCTCTTTGATTTTGGCATTCATTTGTGTTATAGAGTAATGTTTGAGCATCTTAGCTTTTGCATATGTCATGTTATCAGATTGACAAAAATCTTAAAGATATACAAGGGCCAGCTTTTGCTCTTATCCTTGAGCGGGTAAAACCTTATGGGTCTTTCCAAGGTATGTTTTTGTTTGCTTTGGCTTGCTTCCATCACCATTTCCTCTCCCTTCGAAATCCCAATCTTTTCATATGCTAATCTGTTTTATATCTCTTAGAATCAATTGAATCATCCAAAGGAGCTTCTATTGGACTAGCCTCAAAAACCAATGGAAAGGTTACAAAATCTAGTTCCAATGGTGTCACAAAGCATGGAAATAGAACTGTTACTTTGGTACGTTTTGATTGATTTGGTTAGCTACTTTTTTTTATCAGAAGACTATTAATTATCTTGTTTTTGTGTGGCTTTGAAGAGAGCCATCCCAACAAAGGGGTTGAGACCAGAAACGATATTGTCTGCTCAAGATATAACTGTTCAGTCCCAGGCTTTGTTGAATGTCAAGGATTCAAATAAGGTATGGTTGGGTGATTTATTAATTTGAGACTTTTATGGAGCATATAAATATAACCATGCATGCTAACTTGGTGCATAACCACTTATATTCTTAAAATGTTTCATTTGTCCTTTGTCACAGGAGGAAAGGGAGAGAATGGTGGCACGAAAGCTTAAGTTTGAAGAGCCGCGGATTGAACAGATCCAAGATCTTGAGGTTTGTTTTTGTAGGCCTTTGCTTATAAGAATTTGCTGTTTACCATTAATTAGTATTGATTTGTAAGAGATGTGTGGTATGCACCATTATTGCAGAATGATATGATGAAGTATTTTAGAGAGGATCTACATAGGCGCTTATTGAGCACAGATTTCAAGAAGCAAGTTGATGGTCTTGAGATGTTACAGAAGGTTTTCCACAAGTACATTCTTGTTAAAAGTTATTTAAGGGGGTTTTGTGAATATTTTTTCTTATCTTAATCTTCTCAAAATAACTGCAGGCACTCCCTTCTATTGGGAAGGAAATAATTGAAGTTCTGGACATACTTTTGAGGTGGTTTGTTTTGCAGTTCTGTAAATCTAACACAACATGCCTGTTGAAGGTAAAATTTATTCGCTTTATTAATGCTTCAATTTCATGATTTCTCCTGTAGAGTGGATAAATAATGTGCATTTTGTGATATAATGACCACTTGGTTTGCATTTAATAGGTGCTGGAGTTTCTTCCAGAACTTTGTGACTCATTGAAGGGTGAGGAATATGCTTTGACAGAGCCAGAAGCTGCCATATTTCTTCCATGCTTGATAGAGAAGGTCTTGTTCATTATCTTCAATTACATGGATTTTGCTGTATGTGCAGACATCTGCATTTCAATGAATGTTGCTTGGTGGTTAATTAGATTCTTTTGAGAGACATGTTGTATTCTACCTTGCACTATGCCATTATAATGTGGTATTTTGGTGTAAGTGAGTCAAGCCTATTTGCGAGCTTTTCAGACTCGAATTGTGGAATACTTACTGGTTTTATCATCAAGTTGAATGTAGCCAAGTTCTACTATTTTAATACTTTGCTTGAGCAGCTTGCTGACCTAGTTAAGCTTTTGATATATGAATATTTCAATATTATATTTTATATCTATTATGCAAATATTATAAATAAAGCAGGAATTAAAGTTTGTTCATGCTTTATCTCGATAATCATGGACCCAACTTGAGTCCAGATTGAGGTACTTCTCCATTTTGACCTGAAGTTTGACAGATGAAGCTTGGTTGAGATCAAGCTGAGTTTTGGTTTTGGTCAATCCAAACTCTGAGTACTTTATTGTTTTGGCTTGGTAAATCATACTCCTACATGGGTATGATATTTGCATGTTGCACAAATATTCTGATTTCTGAATTTGGTTGCAGTTGGGACATAACATTGAAAAAGTTCGAGAAAAAATGCGGGACCTGACAAAACAAATAGTTCAAATGTATTCAGCCACAAAAAGTTACCCTTACATTTTGGAGGGTCTTCGTTCTAAAAACAACCGCACTCGGATAGAGTGTGTTGATCTTGTTGGTTTCTTGATTGATCATCATGGAGCTGAGGTAAGAGGATTGGACTGTCTCACTCATACATTCTTTCTTCTAGAATAATAAATTCTTTTCCCTTTTAAACAGATAAGTGGACAATTAAAATCATTGCAAATTGTTGCAAGCTTGACAGCAGAACGAGATGGTGAAATTAGGAAAGCTGCCCTAAATACACTAGCTACTGGTTATAAGATTCTTGGTATGCTATGATGTTATGTAACTCCTATATTAACATAATGTTGTATGCTGCATAAGCAAATATAATTTTAAGAGTTTTCTTTCAAAGTTATTTCTTTGTGCTGTCATTCAATTCATTTCAGTTTTGGATTCCTCCTATTCTTCTTGCTTCTGCTTTGTGATTGTTGAGATGCTTTTCTTCTGTCTAGGTGAGGACATATGGAGATACGTAGGGAAGCTGACGGATGCCCAAAAAAGCATGCTAGATGATAGATTTAAGTGGAAGGTGAGTATGTTTTTGCTTTTATATGTTTCCATTTCTTCCTTTTCAATGTAATATGTTGTGTCAGGTGCGAGAGATGGAAAAAAGGAGGGAAGGCCGACCTGGTGAAGCAAGAGCTGCTCTAAGGCGTTCAGTAAGGGAAAATGGGTGAGTGCCATTCTTTCAATGTGAGGATTTAACTCACAGATTCTTGATGCTTTTTTTTTTATTTGTATGTTATCATGATAAACTTACAAGAAAAAAAATTGGGCTTTTCTGTTTTCACGTTTTTTTTTAATAATTTCTATTAGTTTCTGCTTTATGAATCTTATGTTTTTCGTTTCTTTGATTCTCTAAAAAATTTTTGATGGCCCATAAACCATTGTCACATGCACTAATTGTGATTTGCCTTGTCTGATGTGGTGCCATGTTCTACAATTTCTGGTTATAGTTTCTGTAAAAGCAAATGAAGTTATTGTGGCTGTTAAAATTTATTTGGTAAGCTTCTCCTCTAAAGTTAGCTGTATGCTCAACTAATCTGCATGTGAAACATTTTTGAAAATGGCCATGTCAATTTAATTCAGACCACAGCTTAATGACTGTCAGATTAGTGAAAGGTATTACCCTCTAGATAGGCCTTCCTAATAGTTTCTTCATACCTGAATGTTTTGAAGATGTGGTAGTTTACTTCAATTGTTCAACTTTTAATCCTTATATCCTTTTGTTTGCCAGGCCTGATGTAGCAGAGCAGAGTGGTGAAGTTTCACAATCTGTTTCTGGGTCAATATTTGCAAGGTTTTATTTATTTTTATCATGTTTTTATGTCATCTTTTCAATCATGGAGTGTGGTTTCACTATGATGGATTTATTCATGTTGATCTCCTTGCTAGCATTGTTTTGAATGTCTTTAAAACCTCAGGAAAAACTATGGGCAACCTGACCTTAACATTGAGAGACATTTGTTGCCTCGTGTGCTTGTTGGTGTCAATGGCCCCACAAACTGGAATGAAGCTCTGGATATCATTTCTTTTGGTTCCCCTGAGCAGGTTTCTCTCTGTCTAATGTCAATCATTTCTCTTAATATGATTTCTACCCCATTTATAAGTAGGTTCAGAGTTGTCTACCCTGAAAAGCATCTTGATTCGAAACTTCTGTGTGCTAGGATTAGATTTTTAGAATGGAACGCAAAATGTTGCATTGATTTATCGAGTGTGTAAAATAATAACTTTCCATCTTAAATTTACAATGTTCAAGATTTTCCATCAAAATGAATCCACAAATTATATGTGTCTCATAGTTATTTCGTAGAGCCTGGATATTCTTTTCTGTTTATTAGTATTAAGAATTGAATTTTCATATTTCTGATTCTGATTAGAAGTACGATGCCTTTGACATAACCTTACTCTTTGAATCAGATGAAATCTCTTGGGTAGGTTGGTAGGCTTTTCTTGTATGAGTTAGAAAGGCTGCTTGTACTTTTAATATATATATTTTTGGTTTGTGAATGACTCAATTTAATCAGGTTGGTTATGAGATTATGGCCTCATTTAAATTGCTTCCTTTAACTATAAACCATCTTTCACTTGCTAGTTGTACCTTTGCTGGATATATATTGGAAAATCAATATTTACATTTTCTATATCATGTTTGTCTTGATTCATTCTTGACATGTTTGTTTTTTATTATTTTCGGTTTCATTTTGGTTATTACTCATTTGAAGTCATGATTGCTTTCTAATTAATATCTCTTGTGTTCCACATTTTGAAAGAGAACCATGTTCTTAGCATCAGATACATTTTGTATTGCAGTCTGTTGAAGGAATGAAAGTTGTCTGCCATGAGTTAACACAGGCCACCAATGACCCAGAAGGCAGTTTGATGGATGAACTAGTGAACGATGCAGATAGGCTTGTTTCATGCTTGGCGAATAAGGCAATCAAGCTTCATAGTTTCATTATGATATGATTATTAATTATCTCAAGCATTGAGTTCCTTATGCATAGCAATAAATAGTTTAATTTTGTTCGTACTCTTGTTAAAAGGACATATATTCTCTCCTTTTAATTATCCTTTCTCTGTCTTCACTTAACAGGTAGCCAAAACTTTTGACTTCAGTTTGACTGGAGCATCATCAAGAGCTTGCAAATATGTTCTAAACACGCTTATGCAGGTAAATCTGCGTTATAAATTACTAGTAACTTTCTAATAGAATCCGGATTGTGGTTGGGAGGGGTTGGGAACGAAAACTATTAAAGAAAAGGCTATCCATTTGGTGCTCAAATTATAGTGGAATTGTCAAATTGGTATTTTGCACATTAGACCAACATGTGTGATGTGTCCTAAGATTACCAATAAGCATGTGTCTAAAAAGCCACCTCATGTTTTTTCTTTTTTTAATTCTTTCTACAAATTTTTTATTTTGTTTTAAAAAATAAAATTCTGAAAATAAAAAAATTAAAAACAGAAATTTTGACCAAAGAAACATAAAAATTAAAAAAAAAGAATTGGGCAGAGAGAAATAGGGAAATTAGGGACAGAGGGAAAGGAAGGAAAGAGAGGGAAATGGAGGCTCCACTTCCTGTTGTTTTTTGAATTTTTAATTAAAAAATTTTAGACAATTAAACTAATAAAAAAATTGTGGCGATTTTAGACACATGGCACATTCTATTTGGGTATTTGGGGACGCATCAATTGTTTGACTGTTGGAGCTAGTGAGGGGTGCAATTTGCTTAATGGAATGAAAGTTGAAGTATTTAATTGTTTAGGTATCAAATTGATAATTTTACTATAATTCAAGTACTAAACGTGTAATTAACTCCAAAATTTTTTTTTAATATTTTTCTGGTCTAAGCAGTTACTTAACATCTTTTTTTTTTTTTTTTTGGCAAAGAAACTAGGTAATACTGGATGTTTTGTTGGCAAATACTAATTCTTTTGAATTTTTTGGCAGACATTTCAAAATAAGAGACTTGCACATGCTGTCAAGGAAAACACACTTGACAATCTTATTACAGAACTTCTACTATGGCTTTTGGATGAAAGGGTTCCTCATATGGATGATGGCAGCCAACTTCTAAAAGCTTTGAATGTCTTGATGCTTAAAATTCTGGTTGATCTGCTTTAAAATGCTTATTTTTTACCTCAAATTTATGGATCTTCTTCCTTAGGTTTTAACTGATGATTGTACATGCAGGACAATGCTGATCGAACCTCATCCTTTGTTGTCCTGATTAATCTCTTGCATCCTTTAGATCCTTCAAGATGGCCTTCACCTGCAAAAAATGAAACTTTTGCTGCAAGAAATCAGAAGTTCTCTGATCTGGTCGTCAAATGTCTGATTAAACTCACGAAGGTACTTTTTCATTCTTGGTGCTTCTAGGAATATTGTCTGAAACAGTGCTATTTATGAATAAAGCGCCAATCCTTAAGTTGCCAGGAAATCATTATCCACACAAGCAACTTAATTTTCACTTCAAAAGAATATCTCTTTTATGTTGTGATCCATGTACCAAAAATTATATTGTCCATGTTTTTTTCTTTCTTTTTTTTTTTGGTCAATTTGATGTCCTATAAAATTTTGAACAAGATTTTGTGCCACTAGCATTCATGAACTTAGTAATCTATCTTAGAACAGCCTTGTCTTATCAGTTGTGCCTTGTCTGACTTTATACTTGTGAGGAGACCATTTCTGTTGGCTATGATGTAATTAAGGTCATCTATCTATTCATTTTCTGATGTTAAACCTAGAAGGATTGCTAGAACTTCTTTGTTAGTACTTAGTAATTTCTGATGAAATATGATAATTTGGGTTTGAAGATTAATGGAAAATTTATATATTCTCGTCATAATTGAGAGATTGAATGAAATCATCTGATATCATTCGATTAAACTGATAAGAAAATTCCTTCTAATTGTGGCTTATGTTGGAGAAAATTCTTTTATTTTCCGCCATAGGCATTTATATCTGTACATGTATGGATTTGGTTGTTTTCTTGTTTAATTTCATGATATCATCAATTACATTCTCTGGGATGCAGGTTCTTCAAAGCACTATCTATGATGTTGATCTTGACCGCATCCTTCAAAGTATCCATGTCTACCTGCAAGAATTGGGGATGGAAGAAATCCGGAGAAGGCATGTCTTAAGCCAAATATTTTTCTTTCTCCTTTTTCTCTGTGTTGAATGTTAATTTTTATCTTGGTCTTGAATTGATAACTGATTTCTATTCTCTTTCTTTTTCCTGCCTTCATGGTTCTGTTTAAAGAGCTGGAGCTGATGATAAACCATTGCGAATGGTAAAAACTGTTCTACATGAACTTGTCAAGCTTCGAGGGGCTGCAATAAAGGGTCACCTATCTTTGGTGCCGATAGACATGAAGCCTCAACCGATTATTCTTGCCTATATTGATCTCAATCTTGAGGTAATAGTTAATTGAATAAATGGCTATTCCAACTTTCTTAAGTTTGTATATGGCGGCATCTTCTTTTAACTACCACTATCCCTTATATTTAATTTAACAGACTTTGGCTGCGGCAAGAATGCTGACATCAACTGGCCCTGGTCAAACTCATTGGGGTGATTGTGGAGCCAACAATTCCACCCCTGCCACAAATTCTGATGCCCAGTTGAAAGTATTCTTATTGTTTTTATTACTTGATGTTTGTCTAGTAATAAAGTTGTGATTGTCCTTGATTGATGTTTGTATTATTGAAATTTATTGGTCCTTAAAATCTATTTCTCCCATTCCATTCTTACAGCAAGAACTTGCGGCAATATTCAAGAAAATTGGTGACAAGCAAACATGCACAATTGGTCTCTATGAACTTTATCGCATCACTCAGCTATACCCCAAGGTAATTAGTATAGTTTCTATTATCTATCTCGAAGGTAACTAAGCTAACTGTGGAGACTTATTTTTATATTTGTTTTAGGTTGATATATTTGCTCAGCTCCAAAATGCTAGTGAGGCATTTCGCACTTATATTAGAGATGGCTTAGCTCAGGTTTGTTTTTTTACCCCTGCTGAGTAAAATTTATTGGCTAGATTTTATGCTTGCTAATGAGTTTTACTTGCATTGTAGATGGAGAAGAATGCTGCAGCAGGAAGGACTCCTTCAAGTTTGCCAATTTCAACCCCTCCCCCTGCTTCTCTTACTGTTTCATCACCTGAATTTGCTTCTCTTTCCCTAGTACATACGAACTCTTTAAATGATTCTAAATCATTAAGTGCAAAACCTGAACCAACAAATTTGAATTTACCACCATCATATACTGAAGACAGCAGGGCTGGTAATGCCACAAGTGTGAGAGTTCTTGCCCCTGAAAATGCATTGGCAGACCCAAGAAATGAAAAATTTACGAGTGGAGGTAATTTGCTGTTACGTTT
This sequence comes from Durio zibethinus, assembly GCF_047325235.1. Classification (NCBI taxonomy): domain Eukaryota; kingdom Viridiplantae; phylum Streptophyta; class Magnoliopsida; order Malvales; family Malvaceae; genus Durio; species Durio zibethinus. The sequence continues at coordinate 19,388,259 of NC_143187.1, forward strand.
CCTTTTATTTTTGTTTGTTCATATACTTTTAAGGACTCACCGAGGAAGCTATTGTTGGAACTGCAGTAACCAGTGGTACATTGGATGCAATCAGAGAAAGGATGAAGAGTATGCAACTAGCAGCAGCTGCTGGGAACATTGATTATGGAACCCGCCCCTTGATGTCTGTAAATGACAGCTTAAATCTTGGTCTCCCTACTCTGACTCGTGCTTTAGATCATTCTGGTATGGAGAATCCTGCACAAGGAGGTGTACTTCCCATGGATGAGAAGGCATTGTCTGGGCTTCAAGCGCGGATGGAAAGACTAAAAAGTGGAGCACTTGAACCACTTTAAAATGTGAGAAATGAAAACAATCTTTTTGTGCAATTTTCTTCAACCTTGCATCAAAAGCCATTCTTTTAAATGGAAGGGAATTATTTAGTGCAGCCCAGTGCAGTTACCACCAGAAATGCATATGTACAGTGTTACCAACGGCATCTGTATATGGTATTCTCAGCCCTGTCCTCTTTTGGTTGAAATGCCCTTCTAGATTTAATTTAGTGTAGCTGTACCTATTTTTATTTTCTGTAAATTTTGAAAATGCGATTTGGGGTTTTGTGAATTGTTATGACATTAGCATTCAGTCACAGGCTTTTTGATAGACTAAAATTTTGTTGCGAAAGTTGGATGGTAATGGAACCTTGGCACAAGAATGTTGATATTTAATTGACATGTTTTTCCCTTAAATTGCAGTTAATTCCAATGTGTGCTGCCACTAATTTTTGGAACCCAGTCCAACAAACATGCAGATAGTTAATTTCCCCTTTACGTTTAATCCATCAGTGGACAAACGTTTTTTTCCTCATTATTATTATTTTTCAAAATTTTTGAAGATTAGAGATGTGGAAGTCCGAAAGAGAAAGAACTGATTGGCGCTTTGGACTTAAAACTCTTTGAGAATGATAACGATTACTGGGTTCAACTTGGGCAGTTAATTTCTTCGATCTCGTTACCCACATTGAATGTGTTATGTAGTTTTCAACCAAATAAAAGAGAAGGTTCATTTTTCAACCACATAAAAGCAATGAATTATCATATTAGTTTTCAACCAAAGAAAGGAAAAGAATGTCATATTTAGATTTGGAAAATTTTTAATGTAGTATTTTGACTAAAAATATTAGACGAGATACTTCAATTTTAATTTTATTTATAAACGTCCTTCAAACGTCTAACATTGTTACAAAATATTCTTTAAAAAAAATGAGATAATTCCCTAAATAATCCCTGAATTATTACAATTTTTTAATATATTTTAAATGGACGTCTGAATTTTATTTTCATCTATTAAATTATTTAATTAATGCAATGACATGTAATAAAAACGTGACTAACACTTGTATTTTAAAAAATTAAGGTAATATTTGATTTAAGAAAACATAATTATTTTTTATTTTTATTTTTGTAAACAATAGAAAATATTAATCAAAACGTGTTTGATAGTTAAAAATAAAAATATTATTTTAAAAAATAAAAATAAATTGATATATGAAAACAAAATTTTTTTTAACTGTGAAAATAAGAAATGAACATTATTTTTTTTATATTTTACAAATTATCATATCTAATGATTTTTAATATCATTAATTAATAAAAATATATTATATTTATAATTAGATGATATTAATAGTAATATTATTGAATATTTTATTTATTTATTTATTTTTACATTTTAAAAAATAATTTTTATTTTTATTTATCAAATACATTTTTTCAAAAATAAAAAATAAAAAATAAAAACAAAATATTTTTTCAAACCAAACGAATTTTTTTTTTTAGAATTCTAAAAAATTATTTCCTTTTCATGAAAATTTTTATTTCCTTTTTGTTCTTTAGTATTTTTCTTTTTCCTTCTTTCCCCCTTTTCCTCTCCTCCCCCTTCTCTCTTTAAAATGAACCCTCTCCCACGAGGATTTTCGGCCGCCGCTAACGTTTCCGAAGTAGCCGTGGCAGCCTTCTGCCACCGTTAGTCGGTGTCCGTTTTGCCCAAAATGTAGCAACTAATTCCTTACAGTATCCTCTTTCCTTTTCTCTAATAAATTTTCCTAAAAAGTTACAGATTAACCTAAATCTAAAATCAAAATCCAAAGTTTTAAGCCGCCAGAAAATTCCCTTGCCGTCGTCCAAACCGGCTGAAATTTGTATATATTTATATTTTTTCCTTTCTTTGCTTTTCCTTCCCACGGTTTCGGATTCCCAAAATCTCTTCGCCTTCGTGAGATTTTGAGGAATAGTCAACGAGACAAATAATTCAACAAAAAACTCAAATAGTCAGAATAAAGAGTGAAGAGACGAAAGGGATGCTTACCTTCAATAATCTAAATGGAGAAAAAAAAGAGTGAAAACTAAAACCCTAAACCCTTTATTTTTGATTTTGGAGGGGCAAAACAATTGAAAAAAAATGAAAATAACAAGGGAGGGTAACGGGACTGGAGGAGGAAGGAAACAAGGTAAGGCCACAGTGATTTTAGACAAATGGAGGAGAAATGAACTGTCAGGGAAGAGAGGGAAGAAATAACGATGAATTGAAATCGGAAGAAACTAATCAATATTTATGTTTTATAATGGTTAATATGGTAAAATCAATTTTCTTGTTATTAATTTTAGATTTTATTATTTTTTTGAGTAATTATTTTTTTATAGACCAAAATATAAAAATTCTTATAATATCCCCTTAAATCTCTCTTTTTTATTTAAATAATTTCTCTTTTATGGCCATAAAAACTTTTCTTTTTCTTTTCAAATAAATAATATAATAAATAATATAAAAAGATTTAGCTGTCGCGTCCTCTCGCTACCCTTCAACAAATGAGGGAAAATCTTTCCAGGCAACTTTCTTTTCCTTTTATAATTTTTCTTTCTTTTTCTTTTATTTTTTCTCCTCCTCCCACAACCTTCCTCTTCTTTAAAAAATAAAGAGCAACAGGCTCTTCCATCATTGACTTCCTTTTCCTTCTTTCCTTCATCCCAAAAGTTTATATTTAAGGAAAGAAAAAGATCATAATAAAAAAGGATTTGCAAAGTTGAATGAGAAGAAGGGAGAGATGAGATCCAATCAACAACCACCACCACCGGCAGGTTTCTCCTCCTCCTCATCAGCCAATAGGAGCCGTCCACGTAGACGAGCTGACCTAACCCTACCGCTTCCTCAACGCGACCCATCTCTCGCCGTCCCTCTTCCACTTCCTCCTGCCCCCAACTCCGTTCCATCAACCTCCTCCAACGCTAACGCAACGGCTCACCAAGTCAACTTCTCGGAACTCGATCGGGTCAACCGAATAGGAAGCGGCACGGGAGGTACCGTTTACAAAGTCGTCCACCGCCCTTCGTCTCGCGATTATGCCCTGAAAGTCATCTATGGAAACCACGAGGAGTCCGTACGCCGTCAGATCCGTAGGGAGATCGAGATCCTCCGTGACGTGGACCACCCTAACGTCGTCAAGTGCCATGAAATGTACGATCACAACGGCGAAATCCAGGTCCTTTTGGAATTCATGGATGGCGGATCCTTAGAAGGGACCCACATATCTCACGAGTCTATCTTATCAGATCTAGCCCGACAAATCCTCAGCGGTCTAAATTACCTTCACCGGAGACACATCGTTCACCGCGACATAAAACCCTCGAATCTGTTAATCAATTCAAAGAAGAAGGTGAAAATAGCTGATTTCGGGGTGAGCCGAATCTTGGATCAAACCATGGATCCATGTAATTCATCGGTAGGGACCATAGCTTACATGAGTCCTGAAAGGATTAACACTGATTTGAACCATGGGCTCTACGATGGTTACGCTGGGGATATTTGGAGTTTAGGGGTTAGCATATTGGAATTTTATTTAGGTAGGTTTCCTTTTGCTGTTGGGAGACAAGGGGATTGGGCCAGTCTTATGTGTGCGATTTGTATGTCTCAGCCACCGGCGGCGCCGCCTAGTGCTTCCTATGAGTTCAGACATTTTATATCGTGTTGTTTGCAGAGGGAACCGGCGGGGAGATGGACGGCGGCTCAGTTGTTGCAGCATCCTTTTGTAGTCAGAGGACAACATCAGGTTGCTCAGAATCTACATCAGTTATTGCCACCTCCACCTCCTCTGTCTTCCTAGTAGTTCTTTTTTCTTTGGAAAAAGATTCTTCTGTAAGTTTTGATATATTGAGGGTTTGGGGGGTGGGGAATGTGGGGCAATGCTTTTCCTTATTTTTTATTTCATGTTTCAGTTAATCAATCTTGGTCTTTTGATAACAGATAATCTTTGCAATATTAGAAAGAAAAAAAAAAGAAAAAAAAAAAACTCTGTTATGACTGGCCTTCCTTGATTTTGTTTATTGTTTACTATGCTTTTATTAGCTTGCTTAGAGGCTCTTTTAATTCTATTATTATTTGAAAGAGTTGCAATGCAGTTTACCCGTCTTAGTTAAAATTTTTGGAAATGACTTGATTATGTACTAAACTGGAAAGGGAATGGATGCCTTATATTTGTCTGTCTATTATCTATATTGGTCCTGGAGACTGAAGTAGAGGGGTAAATGTAAAAGGGGCAGTTTCATATCTTGGTTTGGACGCTTATTCTTGTTTTGTTGTTTGGATAACCTTTTCTTCTGTTGCAAAATTTGTGCATCATTGGCCCCTCTTTTTTTTTTGAAGACATGCTTATTATATGTCTTATAATAGCTGTCTTGGCAAATGGGAAACCAGGTTTAATTGGGGTGGATTATCAGGTTTTTATTCTTGATGATTTTTAAGCTTGTTCCACGTCTGGAAAGATTTGCTGTTACTTTTTGTTCACCTTTAAATTGTCTAATTTCCAGTTCCTCCATTTGCTTTGTTTAGATTTTATTACTGTACATGGAAAGTATGATTAGTCATTTTGTGATGCTTTTATAGATTGGGATTTTTTTACACTTGCTTATTATTCTCTTTTTCAATTCATACACAGCAAGCATGATGGATCATAGAGTTCTAAGATGCAGTTATGTGACTGAGTCTAAGGTAGAGCCATGCCACAAATAACATTAGTCTGTGTGTTTTGATTGATGTTATTATTGTTTGCTAGGACTTTTGAGAATGATAATGTTTTATCAGTTTTGATTTTTGCCTAGCATGCTCTTATTCTGGAAACTTTGTTCTGATGTGCTGGTTTGGCTTGGTGTCTGGTTTTATTGAGACTATTTGCTTTTCCAAAATTTGGACAGCCTGGCTCAACCAGTCTGTCTGTGTTCTCCAGATCAATGTCCGATAATAGTTGTATGTGTATGCCATTGTCAGAGGAGAAAGCCTCTGTAAAATGGCCTTGCCAGAGGAGTGCCTGCCTGCCTCTTGCTGCGCTACAATGAGTTGGGATTGCGCATTTTTGGAGTTTGATTGGGTATTGATGTTTGGTTAAATTGTACAAATGTTGTACTGTTTACTCTTAATCCTGCCATCTTAAATTATAAGTTAGTCGTTTCATGCCACCAAATTAAGAGGTGTCTTCCAACACTTTGCGATTTCTTTTTATATTCTTAAACTATGGTTTCTTTTGTGCAACAAAAAGTATTTTTTGGATAAATTAAAAAAAAACTTTTAAATGGTTTTTTTTTTAAGATTAAAAGTACAAGAGTGGGTTGATAAATATTTTTATTTTGTAAAAGTTAAAAAAAATTACCCAGTGATTAAATTGGTAAGGTAGGAATAATTGTTTGTAATTCAAATTTCAGAGTACGTGTATGTTTAATGTAAATTTTAATCAAGATTTGCGGCATGCTACGATCTTGAAATGAGATTTTTAGGAAGTTGCGTTATACGGTAAGACAAGGTCTCATTGACAATTTATAGGTAGTTGATTCTAGAGAGTTTTGTAGGTTAGTCTTTCTTGGATAAATGAAGATAAATAAATTTATAGGTAGTTGTTTTTTGGCCAAGATAAACACCAAGGAAGATGGTGGTTCTACTGGAACATACGCCTCTTAAGAGTGAGTTGCTATCCAAGCTTCTGTAATATTTGCTTGTCATCTTTTTGTTCTTAGTTCCTTTATAGGAATAACATTCAAGAGCTGATCCACTTGCATTAGAATAAGCTTCAGCTTCCAATAAGAGCGGCTCTTCCTATGTAGCATTTCCGAGAACACAACCTAAGAATCAATCTCCAAAATCTCCTTATGATACTTCTTGTTAGCTGCAATCTCCTCCACCCCAACTTTTATTGCAATCTCCTCCACACCAGCTATAAAGGACCTTATTTCTAACCAAAGATTTTACACCACTCACTCAACAATTTGTTTCCTAAACTTGACCAAACCCATCTACAAGTGATCTAATTCTAAAGATAGTTTCATTTGTATTTAGGCTTTTCCGACCATTAGAGCGGCATATCTAACCTTCCAGATTAGCTTTTCCCACTATTAGAGCAACACATCTAGCCTTCCAGATTAGCTAACAGGAAAATGCTAATCTCTCCATATCCTACTTGGAGTCTCATTCTCCATTAAACAATTAAAGATTCTCATCAGCCATCCATCAACAATGCTAATGCTATCCTTGTCAACCTTAAGTCAATAGCATACCTCAAACCATATTTCCTGCATCTAATCACATTAAAAAAGAACATGCACAATATTTTTTTTTTTCACTCTTATTGGTGGTGTTTTGAGTGAAGGTGAGTTGATTGGTGATCTGAAAGATAAGCTGGGATTGGCTTGGACTTTGTAATAGGACAACATAGTTAAAGGGTATCAAGGTTGATTCTTTGGAACATGCTTTGACGCTTAAGTTAGTTTATTGTTTAGAGTTTGTCTTAAAAAAGGTGAATTGCAAGGAATGTTCAAGGAAGCTTAAAGGAGAAGAATTCAGAGTTTTTACCATATATAAGTCTCCTTTTTATCTTATATATAAGAGAAAATGTGGTGATTGACTAGGGTTGTTGACAGTTGATGGTAAATCCATGTGGAGATCAAGGAAAAGCTACGTAGGTAAGTGTAGGTTGCATTTAATGATTTAAGGCCAACTTGGGTTGCATTTAATGATCCTAGACAAGTTAGAGGCTAGTTAGTTTGCTGTTAGGTGATGCCCTGCTGGGTTGTCAATGAAGGTAGTTGGACGAATTCCCTTTGGGTAAGGGTGAGCTCGTTTTGTTGTAAGGAGTCTGAATGTTGACCCTATTCAATGGTTACGTGAAAGTTGGGCATATATTGACTTGGCAAGCATAGGGATTGACTTTATTGATTGAGTGGGTAGGTATAACAATTGTTCCCCAAGTCTGATAGGGTTATAAAGTGACCACCTTTAAACCAATGGGAAGATGCATTATGGAGTTTGGCAAGTGAATCAGGTTGAAGAATTTCATTTTGGTGGGCTTTCTTAAGGTCGTTTAATGATGTGTCTTATTGAATGGAGGGACTTTCTCTTAGCAAGTTATGCTGATGACTTGTTTCTATTGAACAAGGACTTTGTCTGGGCAAGCCATTTCGATGACATGTCCCTGTTGGGTGAAGGGCTTTGTCTTGGTGAGTTATGTTGATGATATGTCCTTTTTGGTGAGGGACTTTGACTTGATGAGCCATACTAATAATATGTCCCTGTTGGGCAAAGCACTGGGTCATGGCGAGCTAGGTGCTTTGTAGAGACATAGGGAGTGGTTGGTGAGAACTTAAGAAAATTTTTTTGTCTTAGACACTATGCAATGCACATGGTACAAGTGGATGGAACGTGTTTTCGAGCGTGTTTTGAGACACGTGCCCATGTTTATGAAATGTGTGGCTGTTTATGACACGTGGCTTAATAGGGTTGAAGACTTGTTAGGTAAAATTAATGGGTTTGAATTTTAAATTGTACTGGTTTAAAAATGGGGAATAAATGTTTTTTTTTTTTGAAAAATTGTGTAACCAAAGCGTCAATCTGAATTGGGAAATTATTGTGGACTGTGTCGTGACCATTTTAAATGGTGTTTTAATTCATATCCTTATATTACTAAAGCTTGGCTGGGTATAAATAGAGGAAAATAGGAAGTTAGACTCACCTTGTGAAGTGTTTCGAGTAAGAGTAATGTTTGGTGTATGATTTATTGTGTATTGAACGTATGGCATTGTCTTCACGAATTTTTAGGTAAGTATTTAGGTCATGTTTGATGCATAGGATTATTAATAAGAGAAAATGATAATTATCTTATATCATGTTTGATTTGCATTTAATGAGAAGGATAGGGATTTCAAAGAGGATTAATATCCTTTTGGCATATGATTATTCAATAATCCTTAAGTGGAAAGAATTATTTTTAATCCATGAGATTAAACTTATATGTTCAATTATACCTTTAAAAATTATATCAATAATTTAAATTATATAAATTTTGAGGAAACATAATTTTGACAAATAAATAAATTATCCTATCCTAATCCTTGCATAGATCAAACACAAAATAAGATAATATTATTTAATCTAATCTTATTTATAATATTATTTTATCCTATCTTATCATAATCTTGTATATAAAAAATGACCTTAGGTCTTATTTTTACGTTTTCTTTATATTTGATTAGGCTTGGATAAATGGCATCCAAAAGAAAAATAATTATAAGGGAGTCTAGTGATAATGAGAGAAGTACAGAGGGAAGGGATAATGGGGCCCAAGGTGGTAGTGGTAGGGGTCGAGGGATCAGGGGCCGTGTGAAAGGCCAACCAGGCCAGGGTATTGGTGGCCGAGATAGTTATTTGATCTATAGAGTTATAGATCTAATTTTTTTCTCCAAGATTTGGTAATTTCCATATTTAAAATTTAGTTTTTGGTTTTCCTTGTTATTATTAATTTATATGATTTCTCTTTATTACTTTCTTTTCCATTGTGTTTTGATCTTAGTTTACATTATGTTCTTTTAATTTAAAAGTTTGGTTCAAATTTAGTAAGTTTCCAGATATTTCTTTTGTTAGAAGTTAAAGGTAGTTTATGTAGTTAAATTTAGTTACCAGTTAGTTATTTTCAATTAATGCTTTTGAGAGATTGGGTAAGCCAAGCCGAGCCATTGAGCCTAGCCGAAAGCAACTTTGGTATTTTTATTTTTAATTTTTTTTGTTTTTGAATTTTATTTATTTGTTAACTAAAATTGCTTTGTTTAGATAAAATAAATTTATGAATTTTACCAAATTATTAGAGGATTTTATAAGAAAATTTAGTAAAAATATTTTAAAATTAATCATACCAAATTATTAGAGGACTTAAATCTCAAAATTAAATCTTATCAAACTATTTAATTAATTATTTAAAAAAATAAAATTTTTAATCTTACCAAATTATTGGATGATTTAAATCTCAAAATTAAATCTTACCAAACTATTGAAAGATTTAATTATTTTTATAAGAAAAAATAAAATTTTCAATCATACTAAACTATTTGAGGATTTAAATCTCAGAGTTAGATCTTACACCAAACTATTGGAAGACTGAACGATATTTTTTAAGACAAATTCATAAATAAAATTTCAAATAAAATTTTTACCAAACTATTAGGAATGTGCATCAAAATAAAATTTTACCAAATTATTGAAAGATTTTATTAACTATTTTTAAAAATAATTAATTTATTGAATACACATCAATGAATTTGATGACGGAGCCTTTTTTAAGTGAAACACTAGCCTCCATGAATACTCTTAAGGTGAGAATTTTTTTTTTAAATTGTTACAAACTATTGGAATAATTTTAAGTACAAATTTCAATATTAAATTTACTTGGTAAAATTAAAAACATGTTTTAAGGCTTGGATAACATGCAATCAATGGTTACTATCTTTTGGATGGACGTTGTGAGAGTGTTATAATCTTTTTTACGGATTATTGTACTCATAGACTTAGATCTAGTTTCGTAGAATATAAGGTATTTTTTTAAAGATACCTAAGTCAAATATAGGATTTCTCTTTAAAATAAGATAAATTTAGTTAGGTGGTCAATTGCACCTAAATAAAAAAAAAGATTGGTGATGACTCTTCTTTTTATGTTTAGTGATAGGTTCATGAATCTATATGTTATAATAGTTTAACGACTACATTGAAACTTCGAAAGTCGAGCCAGTAACTGATTTTATGTTATTCAATCCTTAATTAATTTAATGGTTTTAATTTTTTTTCCATTTAGTTTTTTATTTTATTCTTTAATTTTATGTTTATTAGCATTTGATAGTTTTTTCTACACATACTATTTGCATATGCATGTATAAGCTTTATACCCAGGCTCCATCCTTCTAGAAAGGAGTAAAGTATCTACATTTTCGTGAGGTTTTATATCTCCACATAGGTTAGCGAAATACTCCCATTCAAATTGAATATCTTTTTTGTTTGTAGCCTATGATGAGTGAGAATTGGAGTGCTTTGCTAGTCCAACATTGATGATAGTAGAAAACAATTTGAGAATCTTTTAGATTGTGAAACATCATAATTAATCATATAGTAAACTTAGAGAACTCGGCCTTAAGGTAGAGATATGTCAATCTCTCATGTAAGACATGTCTTTGTAATAATCTTATATTTGTTTATATTTTGTTGAGATAAATTTTTTTTAATTTTAAAAAATAAAAAGCTTTTTCAAAGATTTTTTTTTACTTAAAAAAAAGAAAATGTAAGATTTTAAGTTGGAATTTTTTTTTTTTTGCATCACAATATTATTTCATTAGATACATGCATTTGTTACATTATCCATGTTAACACTTTCGTACAAGCATTATTTCACTTGTCCATGTTTATGGATAACGTGTGAATGTGTAACTGTTAATTGGGGGTAACTTTACATTTTTTTTTAGTGAATTTTTTTTATTATATACATTATCTCATTATTTTTTTTTATTTTGCATATAATTTTGAATATGAAGTTTTGATTTACATTATTTAATGGATACATGTATTTGTACATATATGTTTCATTCATTTGGGGCAATCTTTGCTCTCTTTATTTTTATATAGAATTAAAAATAAACCATTGTTTGATATACATGTAATTGTACATACATTTTTTCATCCATGAAAACATTTTTATATGTACATCATTTCATTGCACATAGTCTAATTGGATTGCTGTCTATATTTTGCATATGAATTAAAAATGAACAATATTTGACATACATGTAATTGTACATACGTCTTTTCATCCATTTAAACAATTTTTTTATTTACATCGTTTCATTTGTTAAGTTAGTTTTTTGCATTTTAGGATTGCACATATTCTAATTGGAAATGAATTTTTGCATTGCATAGAGGCATATATTTTCATCCTTGTAAACATCTTTGTATGTACATTATATTAGGGAAATTTCATTTTCTTTAGTCTTGAGCATAATATAATTGGAAATAAATTATTATTTTTCTTTATGTATGGCACACATGTAATTGTACATTTTTTTCATCCGTGTGAATGTTTTTTAAGGTATATTGGTTTAGTTGTTAGGTGCAATTTTTGCTTTCCTTAGTTTTGTATAGTTTAGTTAAAAATGAACACTTATTTTATTTGTTTAAAAAAGGCTTTTTAAGCATTGTAACATGTTGCCTTGAATTGAAAGGGATTTGTAAATAATGAAAGTTGTTTTCCTTAATCTTTTGAGTTTAGGAATGTTTGAAAATAAAGATCCACATGATTTTATTTCTTAATTAAAGAAAGTGACTTTTAAAAAAAAAGAAGAAGAAAATTCTTGTGATAACAATTTTAAGGGAATTAGTGATTACTGTCAAAAATGAAAATATTAAGTTGTTTCACTAGCCATCTCATTACACCACTTAAAAAGCTTGAATTCCTAATTTTCATAAACTTTAATGTTATGAGCAATGAAAGGGATGATTAATTTGCAAAATCATCTAAAAAATTCTTTGTAAGCTAGTATATAAGGCACTATCTAAAAGATTTTGAACTGTATCAGTTTAAAGAGTGTTAGAATGTTACAAACACATCAATACCCAAGTTTTTTCATGAAACCCAAATCTTTTACAAACACATCAATACCTAAGTTTCTTCATGAAACCTAAATCCTTTAATTCCTTTCTTGGGGCCACAATTACTGAAAAGTCATATTTTTTTAAATATCTTTTATCAACATTTTGGCTTGTGCAACATTCATTTCTTTTTCACGCTTTTCCCAAAGTTTGCCCACATTTTAAGGCAAATTTACCTAAAAAGCCAAATTACTTTATGACCATAGTATCTTTTGTTTCACCATTTTGATTGGTGTGACATTTATTGTCATTGAATGAAAATTGCATGAACAACCTGAATGGACTTGATACATTGGGCTTTCCCTTGATTAGAAAGTTGAGATGGTGCATTCTAAGCATGAATTATGAACAAAAAGGAAAAAAATGAAAAAAAATGAAAAAAGAGTGTTGATTGTAATATCATGCGTGTGATGCATTCAAATGAATTCGAAATAAAAAAAAAAGAAAGTCATCTATTGAGAATTACTTTTCAATAGAAGTATCCATTTTTGAAATGATAAATAACCATACTTTATTATTCCTTTCACAAAATAATTAATCATCCATTCGCTTACCTCTTTTAAGCCTATTGATTTTTTTCCCTTTAAATAAACCTAAACCAAAAATCACCCTTTACATTGGGGGGCAAATTAAAAAAAAAAAAAAAACTTGTCAAGATGGCATAGATCTTATGTTAAGTGCTAAGAGAGATGCCTTATGCTAAAAGGCAAGTTTGAAGTAAGCTGAGTTCTAAAAATTTTAAACTCATTTTGTCAAAATGGAAGCATGGAAAAAAAAAAGAGAGAAAAAATAAGAAAAAAAAAGAAAAGATGAAAAACATGTTTGGGAAGTGGAAAGGACAAATGTTTTTATCAAAAGAAAATGATATTTGGTTTAATCACCTTTAAACACATTTTTGGGCTTGTTAATTTTTCTTTTTGAACTTTAAACCTTGGCCTATGTTACATTGTTAAAAAAGTCCATTATAATCATATGTGAATACCTAAGTGTTCCTTAAAAAATTATTATTATTTGATTTTGGATGAATTTTGAATTTTCAAATGTGTGGTAAAACAATCCAAAAAAGAAAAGAAAAGAAAAGAAAGAATGAAGCTTTAGGGTGAAAACTTGAAAAGGGCAGTTCGGGGCAAAATTGAAGTTTTGAAAGCAACTTATGACTTTTTATGCATTAAGGAAAAACAAAGAGCACTGATAAAATGATATTTTTAATAAATCAAGAGCCTTTAAAAGTCAAAAGAGATTAACCTCACTTTAAAGATTCTTTCTAAAGTTTGAGCCTCGTTCTTTTTTCATACCTAAAATTTTGAGCCAACTATAATTGGTCTTGGTATTTGTTAAAATGCCACATATTAAGAACCTAAAAAAATGCCAAAGTTGATTGTGTTTTAAAAGAGAATTATCATTTGTGAGTCTTGATGAAAAACTATCGATTTTTTTTTCTTATCCTATGATAGTTATATTTGATAATTAAGATTCTGATGTAAGAAAGCATTGTATCATTTTGGAAAGATCAAATTGTGATTCACTGTATTTATTCTAGCTAGTCATCACTAGTTTTCAAGAGATTTCATCACATGTCTTTCAAATGAAGAATTGATTCACTTTCATCTATATCATGAAAAATAAGTTAAGTAGGGTAAATTACTATTGTCATTCAACGAGTTTAAGACGAGAATATGAATATTTTATAGAAATGAGGTTCTAACGATCTTTTTAAGGCAATTGTTATTGTATTTTTTTGTGAGTTTAAAAAAAACTTGAATTTGAATTGTTATATTGTGATGTGGAAGACAGACGATTTCCATACCAATATAAGAAGAGTGACTTTTCTAGGGCAAGTAGGATCATTATTTTGAATGTTTCTTTTGCATTGTTGTTTAAACCATGCATTTACTATATTTTATGAATATAAAGGTCATTGTTTTGAATGTTGCATTTACATTTTCATTTGAATAATGCATTTGCATTATTTGGTGAGTATATAGATTATTGTCTTGAGTATTGCATTTGCATCAATGTTTGGATGATGCATTTGCATTATTTGGTGAATATTTAAATATTTATTTTGATAATTGCATTCACATCATGGTTTGGACATGCATTTGCACTATGTAGTAAACATTTGAATCATGGTTTAGTGTATGACATCTATATTATTATTATTTAGGACATGCATTTGCATCATTTAGTAAGAATCTAGATTGTTGTACTTGCATAATTTAGAAGACATTTGCATTATTAACATAACTTTATCACATGCAAAATTTTGACTTTGGTGGAAACAATTTTGGACTTTGAATTATTGAATGAGAAAAAATTTTCAACATGAGATTTTAATCCTTAAATGAAGAAAGCTTTTCACGATACAATTTTGAATCTTTGAATGAGGAAAACCTTTTCATAATGAGATTTTGAATCCTTGAACGAGGAAAAATTTTCATGATGAAAATTTTTTTAGATGAGGAAAACATTCTACACTTTTAATGTTTTAGAGCTTTTGTTTAAAAAAGTTTTTTTTTTTCAAAGATAGGCATGATCTATAAAACCTCTAGGCATGATTTTAAAAAATCTTCGAGTATTTTTTTCAAAATTTAAAGTTATGGAAGCATTTGTTTTAAAGGAACATTTTTCAATGATAAGAATGATTTTGTAAGACCTTCGAGAATAATCTCTAAAGCTTTCAGATGTGAATATTTGAAATTTTGGATGTGAATCTCTAAAATTTTTAAATGTGAATATTTGAATTTTTAGTTAAAAATTAGTACACGTTTTTTAAAATGTGAATCTTTAAAATTTCAAATGAGAAATTTTGAATTTTTATGTGTGAGTATCAAAAACTTTTTAAATGAAAATCTTTGAATCTTGGATGTGAATCTTTAATTCTTTTCGAATTCAAATATTTGAAATTTTGGTTGTGAATTTCTAAAATTTTTGAATGTGAATCTTTGAATTTTTGATGTAAGCCTTGAAATTTTTTATGTGAATCTTTGAATTTTTTAAATGAGAATCTTTGAATTCTGGTTGTGAATCTCTAAAATTTTCAAATGCAAATCTTTGGATTTTGGATGTGAAATTAAAAATCTTGGATGTGGATTTCTAAACATTACAATTGCGAATCTTTACAATAGTGAAGTTTTGAAAATTCACTTCCAAATCTAAAAATCTTGTAAATTTTCAATTCTTGCGGATTTGAAAATCTCATGAATCTTCTATTCTTGCATATATGAGAATCTTTGAATCTAAAAATCTTACAAATCTTCAATTCTTGAAAATTTTTTATTATCGTGAATCTAAAAAGCTTGTAAATCTTAAATCTTTGCGAATTTGAAATCTTGAGACTTTTAAATTCTTGGAAATCTTAAATTTTTGCTAATCTTAAATTGTTATGAATCTAAAAATCTTGTGAATATAAAATTTTGTGAACTTTTAACCTTTTGCAAATTTTAAATTCTTGTGTATCTTCTAATCTTACGAATTTTCAAATCTTACAAATCTTTAAAATCCTGCATAACTTTGAATTCTTGTGAATCTTTGAGTTTTTGCACACATTTGAATTTCAAAATGTGAACCTTTAAATTTAATTGTGAATCATTGAATTTCAAATTATGAACTTTTAAATTTCAAGTTGGTAATCCTTGAATTTGAAATCATGAATTTTTATTTCATATAAGAATCTTTGAGCTTCAATTTTGATTTAACCTTAGATGTAATGGATGTTTATGTCTTTGCGTAATTCTTATTTCAAAGAAAATGCATAAGCAAGAGTAGCCATAGACATCCAATTTTGTTTGCTGTCATTGGAATTGTTTTGAGTCTCGATCATCTTGGATTTATGGTGGGGTTTGAGCTAGTCCATTTCCTTGTGGATTTGTTTATAATTAGGGCTTTTGAATCAGAAGCCCAATTCTCATTTTTTTGAGTTAATTTTGGTTGAGTTTAGGTTATTATTATTTGATTTTGGAAAATGAAATAGACAAACGAAACCTGAATTTTATGGATAAATCACAAGTGAAGATGGGTTTGAATTAAAGTATGATTGAGAGAAGATTTTTATCAGATAAGATTTTTGAAAGTAATCTATATCTCATTCCAAACTATCTATATAAGTAGAATCAATTATGCAAAATAAAACATGAACAAACAAAGAAAAAAGTTGAGCAAAGATTATGCCACTGATTAGCAAATTCCAAGCGAATGCCAGTAAATTTTAGCAAATTCCTTTTATCAAATGGGTTTTGGGATTAGAGGTTTGGGTTTGGGGTTTTGAGTTTAGGGTTAGGATTTTCTGGTCAAGGTATTTAGGTTATAGGGATTACGTGAGTTTTTTAAAAGTTTAGGGTTTAAAGTTAAGGATTTAAGATTTTTTGGGGTTCGGGGTTCGGGGTTTAGGGTTTTAGGGTTTTAGGGTTTAGGTTGATGGGTTAGGGTCTAGGGTCTATGGTCTAGGGTCTTCGGGGTTCGGGTTCGGGTTCGGGGTTTAGGGTTAGGGGTTTATGGGTTCGGGGTTCGGGGTTCAGGGGTTAGGGTTAGGGTTAGGGTTAGGGGTTGGCGGTTGGGGGCTTGGGGCTCGGTTCGGGGTTCGGGGTTCGGGGTTCGGGGTTCGGGGTTCGGGGTTTCGGGGTTTGGGGTTTGGGGTTTGGGGTTTGGGGTTTGGGGTTTGGGGTTTGGGGTTTGGGGTTTGGGGTTTGGGGTTTGGGGTTTGGGGTTTGGGGTTTGGGGTTTGGGGTTTGGGGTTTGGGGTTTGGGGTTTGGGGTTTGGGGTTTGG